>NW_026571140.1:38283547-38296047 GCF_026225935.1 Boleophthalmus pectinirostris
TAAAAATACATTTCCCCAAAAGTGTGACTTATATATGTTTTTTCTTCTTCATTACACATTTTTGGCTGGTGCGACTTATACTCTGGAGCCAAAAAATACGATATTCTATAGTCCGATGAGGTTCATTTGGTCGTACGAAAATGTATGTTATTAGGTTCTTTTTTCAGACCAAGGGTTTGTTTTCATACCTGACAGTTTTGGCTGCTCCCTGTGGTCTTCCTCAGAGTCACGTGATGTTGCTGTGATGTGTCCGTTCAGCTGATTTAAACAGGTTTTGGTGCTGTTTTCTTACCGGTGGAGGCAGGACGACAGCGCCATCTGCAGTCCAACTTCCTCTGGGATGGAGCGAACATCATTGGGACAGAGGAAAACAAACATCGTCGCTGGATTAAAGAGTCAATCGAAATACGGAAACGTGCCCACGGGACGATAAACCGGGACGAGGGGGATTTTTTACTCTCACACACCTGGGATACTGTCCTGAGGAAGTCTGACTGCAGGTGGCGCTGTCGTCCTGCCTCCACCGGTAGGAAGACGGCGCCAAAACCTGTTTAAATCAGCTGAACGGACACGTCACAGCAACATCACATGACTCTGAGGACGACACTAGTGAACAGTCGAAACTGTCAGGTACGAAAACAAACCCTCGGTCTGAAAAAAGAACCAAATAACATACATTTTATTTTCATATTAAAAGGTCTAAATACAGCTGTGTATTCTGACTGTTTACACTTTTCTGTGATTGGTCCATTCACCTGTCACTCTCAGAGCTTTACAGATTGTGACCAATAGAAGGAGTGTCTTGTGTTTAAAGTCTAGGAAGATAGTTTAGTGTCTTTATTGTCAAATAAATATCACACCATTCACAAAGTTGATGAACCACCTCCAAACCCGAAACTGAAGTTCAGCTTCTTCCCTGAGGCTGTCAGACTTTTGAACAGTGCACAGTGACGTCCTGCTTGGGCTTCGTCTCTATCTTGCCATGTTTTTTACATGTACTTTTCCATTGGAACTGCTAAATGTTGTTGGTTTGATGTATTTACTTTTTAATATTGCTTAAGGGTCCAGTCAAGTGGTAACGGAGGGAAACAGGGGCAGATTTTTGACATTCAAATGTCTCTTATTCAGAAACTAGAGGAACTATTGAAATAAGTAAAGTATCAGAATGTAGGAAAGAGTTACACTCCAACAGGGTCAAGTTAAACCTGTGATATTCTTTCAAGTTGTTGACAAAAATTAAAAACTCATGTCGGTAACGGAGGGAATGAAATATGCAGCACTTTTTGGGCAATAAATCCAAACAGTGATAACTTGGTTCTCACTTCATATTCCTTAACAAACTGGTTTGAATATTTGCTTCATATAGTTTTCTTACCATATGGTTACAAGATTAGGTTGAAAACCTCTTACTTTTTGAGTAATGAGATTTTTTATTAAAGGTCATGGTAACGGAGGGAAAAGTAACGGAGGGAAAATTGTTCAAAACAAGTAGAAGGTGCAGGATTTTACATAATTTGTCGCTTTTTCTTCCGAAAACTTTAATATTACTTCAAAATGAAAGAAACTATTTCTATAAAAATATGTCAGTCCTTCCAGCAATTTTTATCATTTTAAATACTTTTTTTTTTTTTTTAATCATGTCCCTTCATCAACAGTTCAAAGATGGAATAACACAAGATATGATGAAATACATCCGTTTATTTACATGATTTTCAGGTCTTCGAAATTTGGGAAATAATTTTTGTTCCATGTTCATACATGGTCTGTTTAAAATATGTAACTTTAGAACCAAAATGGTACCAGAAAAAAGGTCAACAGTTTTCATAAACTAGAGTACATATGTATCTGTTCAATACATTTTTATATCAGATGCATTAACTTGAATTTTTGGTCTTGCTGTTTACTTCTGCTTGACTGGGCCCATGTTTATTATTGTTTTTGTCTTTCTCTGGATCACTGGGCCTCAGGGAGCACATTTCGTTCTGTCATGTGTTTCTCTCATGCTCACAAGACAAATAAAGAACCTTAAACCTTAACACCTTCCCTCGCCATTTTCACCAGTCAACTTGAAAATTATTTGGAAGGTATGGACCTCGGGTGACCACACGTCTCTGTTTACCAAAACCAAAAGTGTCACAGTTTTTGACTCTGAAAATCTGGTCACTCCAAACGTCTTCTGGTTTTAGAAAAAGGGCTGCTCATTGGTCTTTTATTAATGTAATCTTGAAAATCTGACTAAAAGGTGAAATAAAAACACTTGAATCATGTGTCGCGGGTTAATACGAACATTTTAAGACCAAAAACAAGACTCACAGCAGCATTTACGGAGAAAGGGACGACTGTTTCTCAATATTAAATGAATCGGAGCCTCAGTTTTTATTATTCTGTGCACCCGCAACAATGCAGACGCTTTGTGTTTGCTCCTCGGCCAACAACCGTCATTACATATCCTACTGTTGTGTCCTTAGGCAAGACATTTTTCATTCAAATTAGTGTAAAAGTGTTTGTGCGGCGCCGTCTTTTCCGTACAGGTTTAATTAAAGTTCGTAAACCGACAGTTGAACTTATTCTCCGTATGTAAAGTAGTGTTTCATTCATTCTGATTTGCATTAAAGATCAGAGCGTCACGTAGCACCGGGCCTCCCTCCCTCCCTGCTCTTGATCCTGCCCCTCTCCCCCCACAGAGCAGGTGCTGAGACGGAGCCTTTGAAGACCGGTTCTTCTGGTATCAGGCCCGAGGGCAGAGAGCAGCCAGTGCATCAGCCTTTGAGCATGTTCAGCGCACACACGTATGTGAAGAGACGCCCGGAGCTGTTCACACACACATATATTTATATTATCATGTACGAACGGTCATGTTTGTGCAGTTACCACATGGGAAAGTGTGGCTGTTGTCACCTCCGACTGCATTACCTCATGACACACTTTTATTTATAGTAGCTGAGAAAATAGAAGAGTTCTCATTTTTATTTATATTTTGCTCAAAACTTATTTTAAAGGTTTTTACTTGACTTGAGTTGCATTTCTTGACCCTGACGTGGAGTGAAAATCATTTCAGGAGAGACTTCATCATGAAACTCACTGAGAGACAGTGTTGGGGAGTAACAGATTACAAGTACTGGAGTTATGTAATCAGAGTACAAATTATGAGTAACTGTATTCGGTTACAGTTACTGTTTCAGTAAGTGGTAATTGGATTACAGTTACTTGGTTGAAATAAATGGATTACACGGTGGGATTTTCCTGTTTTCACATTTTGGGCTAAACCAGGACTAAACCAGGACTAACCAGGACTAAAACCAGAATTAAACCAGGACTAAACCAGGACTAAACCAGGATTAACCAGGAGTAAAACCAGGACTAAACTAGAACTAAAACCAGAACTAAAACCAGGACTAAACCAGTACTAAACCCAGGAACTAAAACTAGAACTAAACCAGGATTAACCAGAACTAAAACCAGGACTAAACCAGGACTAAACTAGAACTAAAACCAGAACTAAAACCAGAACTAAAACCAGTACTAAAAGGACTAAACCAGGACTAAAACCAGAACTAAAACCAGACTAACCAGAAACTAAAACCAGGACTAAACCAGGACTAAACCAGGACTAACCAGGAACCAGGACTAAACCAGGACTAAACCAGGACTAAACCAGGACTAAACCAGGACTAAAACCACTAAAACCAGGACTAAACCAGGACTAAACCAGTAAAAACCAGGACTAAACCAGGACTAAAACCAGAACAGACTAAACCAGGACTAAACCAGGAACTAAAACCAGAACTAAAACTAAACTAAAAAACCAGGACTAAAACAGGACTAAACCAGACTAAACCAGACTAAACCAGGACTAAACCAGGACTAAACCGGACTAAACCAGACTAAACCAGGACTAAACCAGGACTAAAACCAGAACTAAAACCAGGACTAAACCAGGACTAAACCAGGACTAAACCAGAACTAAAACTAAACTAAAACCAGGACTAAACCAGGACTAAAACCAGAACTAAACCAGGACTAAAAACCAGGACTAAACCAGGACTAAACCAGAACTAAAAACCAGGACTAAACCAGGACTAAACAGGACTAAACCAGGACTAAACCAGGACTAAAACCAGGACTAAACCAGGACTAAAACCAAACTAAAACCAGGACTAAACCAGGACTAAAACCAGAATAAACCAGGACTAAAACTAGGACTAAAACCAGGTCTAAACTAGGACTAAACTAATACAATATGACACTAACAGTAGGTGGACATAACTGTGATTTCATATAAAAATCATTTCTCTATCAATAATATTTTTATGTGGTCAAGTATTAGTAATTTTCAGGATGTGGTTGTTACATTCATGTAGTTTTAAAAAACATGACAATATATATTTTTTTTATTTATTTATTAAATGACAAATGGTAATATACAAAACAAGTGAAAAAGCATGACAATATCAAGTAATCCAAAGTATTCAGATTACATTACTCACTTTAAGTAATTTAATGGATTCCGTTACAAACTACATTTTGGGATATGTAATCTGTAATCTGTAGGGGAATACATTTTAAAAGTCACCTTCCCAACACTGCTGAGAGAAGACCAAGGCTACGTTCAGACTGCAGGGCTTAACGCTCAATTCCGATTTTTTTGTGAAATCCGATGTTTTTTCGAGGTCGTTCACATTTCCAATTAAATGTGACTTGTATGTGACTCCAGTGTGAACAGTAAATGGCCCAAAAGTGTCCCACATGTGACACTGGAGACACGATGACGTCAACCGCAGTGAGCGTCTCTGTGTTTACGGAAGTTGTCCAAACATGGACGCAGCATCGAGCACCTGGAGATTTTAAAGTTCCTCTTGTACCGGAGCCAGAACATGAACAACTTACTTGTTTTAAGGAGGAGACTGAGAAGGAGAAGGACGAGGTTTTTGGTCGTGGTGTTTTGGACAGCGGTTCACGTCCGTTGAAAGGAACATGTGGATGTGGAGACGGAGCCAAGAGTGGTGAGTGGTGATGTGCTTCACTTCAGTGACACAGAGTTCATTAACAATTTTCGCCTACTTCAGCGCAGAATAGTGACGTTTGTGTCTTGTTGATAACGTGTAGGTGGATGAATGCACTTTGGCCGTTCACACTGAAGTCGCACATGTCAAAAGATCAGATATGTATCGGTTTCAGGAGCACATATCCAAGTGTCCTGGGTCACATTTGAAAAAATCGGATCTGTGTCGTTCAGACTGTCATTAAAAGATCAGATACAGGAATATAGGGGCCAAAAAATCAGATTTGGGTCACTTCAGGCTGCAGTCTGAACGCAGCCTAAGAGTGTTTTACCACAGCAAGAGTGTGATACTCTGATTATTTTAACATTAAATATGCTACATATATTTGATGTATTTCTCATGTATATAAAATGTGCAAGTAGTAAACATAAACACAGTAAACACAAAAAAAAAAAAAAAAAAAACTTTGAATGAGAGTGTGTGTCTAGGGCTGTCGCAATAACCGCAAGAGGTCCACCGCACGTGACCAACGTGACCCGGCCCAGAGTCCTGCACAGGTCCATTTTTAAAGACCTGCACCCACCCAGACCCGTTAACATTCCACCTGTTACCACCTGTGCCCATGATAACCCAGAACTAACCAGAACTAACCCAGGACTAACCCAGGACTAACCCAGGACTAACCCAGGACTAACCCAGGACTAACCCAGACTAACCCAGGACTAACCCAGGACTAACCCAGGACTAACCCAGGACTAACCCAGGACCGTAGACCGTCGGGTGCAACCGTCGGAGGACACCCTGCTAAGGGTTCTCTCTCATAAGTCCGCGAGTACTCGACCTGGTGCAGGACTTTGACCCGACCTGGTGCAGGACTCTGACCCGACCTGGTGCAGGACTCTGACCCGAGCTGCCATAGTGAGAGCTGGAAGGATGCAGCGGCACTTGTTCCAAAGCCAAATGTTACTTCTCCCACGGTACACACGACAACCAAGGTACATCTGTTTAGGTTTATCTGTGCAACAAGTGCATCATCGGAGAGAGTTTTCAGTACCGCTGGAAATATTGTAACTCCCTGGGATGGGCGGTGGGGGAGGGGGTCCAGTATCACCACATACCGCACTGTTGAGACACTAAACCGCACTGGAGGAGAAATTCCCTAACCGCGACAGCCCCAGGTGTGTCCAGACTTTTGACTGGTATTGTGCACCGCGTAAAACATTAAGAACAAATTCTTCTCAAATTCTGATTTGCCTGAAGGAAACAAACTAGTCAGGCTGGTGTCACCTAGTGCCTCCGCTCAGTTTCATTTCTCTCCAGCGACTAGGTCAGGAATCAGAATACACCAGACGGCCAATCAGAGTGAAGCCATGACAAACTCAAGCGTCTGTCTGGGTCCCTTTTGTGGATCAGTTCAACAGTAAACAAAGTGTCAAGATGGATGTAGACGAAGACATTCTGTGTTGGCAACGATTCCCGAGATCAAGGATTTAAAGCCTGAACAAAGAGAATGTTTGGTGAATTTTATTACGAGGAAAGAAGTTATTGTCCTTCTTCCTATGGGATTTGGCGCATTACAAACATCACAACCACATAGCAGCGATTGGTTAAATAAAAAAAGTACCCGCCTACCGTCGAGCCAAATAAGTACCGTTTGAGCGAACAAATCTTAATCCTGTGAAGTCAAACGGTTTCCACGAAGTGAAACCAGCTGATGAATCAGGTTAGAAACAAACAGGTTCCAGATATCACAAGTTTAAATGACAAGACAAAGACAAAGGCGAAATAAAACTTGTCAACTGGACAAATGTTTATTTATACTCATTATGGGCCTGAAGGATTCTGCTAATATGACCCCACACTCAGTACAGATGAACAGGCTTAGCTAAAAAACAGAAACTATAAACAAGTAGGGCATTAGTTCCAGAGTAGTTTCATTGTAGTTAGTTCCTCCCTTCAGGCAGATATAAGGAAGTGTCCATCAGCGTCTGAACAGAACTGAAGAAGCAGTTTGGATAAGCCGCGAAAAGTTTTCAACCTAAATAAATGTTTGTCCAGATGACAAATTGAATTTCTCCTTTGCCGTGGATCCTACCTGAACAACCGAGGGATTCTACAGACACGTTTAAATAAAAAAAAAACCTTGGCATGATGCATTTACTTCCGTTTCAAACATTATTTAGCATCAGTCCAAATCTGTCCTGGAGATTCTTGTACTGTTTGATTCTGCGATCACGAGGATTCAAAACAAAAACAACCGAGAAACTGACTTGTACTGAGCACTACTCAAATCTAATAATGATCCTGTTTTTGCTGCGACTTAGACCTTTGCACGACTGTTGCTCACTCCAAAGACGAGACAGGTAGAGCACGGGGTAAAGGAGAGAAAACGGGTCTGTTTCCCAGATGTGTCAGAGCAGAAGAGTAAAAGAACAGACTGCAGCACTCACAGCAGTCAGACTGGACCATGCAGAGAGAGAAGAGAAGAGAAAAGAAAAGAAGAGGAGGTCACACTATAAGAAGAGGAGCACACACAGGTGAAGACCTCATTCATATTAAGCAATGTGAGTGAAGTGTCTTGCCTAAGGACATAACAGCAGCACTAACCATGCCCAAGCTGCTGAGGTCTGAAGAGATCAGGCTTTGACAAAGAGGGTTATTCTTATTTATTTATAAAGGGACAACACATATTAATGAGTATTTAAAATGTAAATATGTAAAGATTTCAGCCAACGTGGCAAATTTCCATCTTCAGTCCCTGGGCAGGTTGATGTGAAATCATCTGCAGTAGCGTTTTTAAACAGGTGAGGCACGTCTCCCCTGGGGGACGCCAAAGAGCCACTGGGGAGGAGCAACACACACGAGAAGAAAAAAATAACAGTCCACATCTGTACACATCTGCAGCAGGATTCATATGTGTAACTGTGTGTGTGTATCAGCTGTGAAATGATGTCGCCATTCTGACAAACTACGCAGTTTGGAGCATCACCTTTTCTGCCTTGTACACGCTGCATGGACCGCGCCTCTAAACCAGAACTAAAACCAGGACTAAAACAGGACTTAACAAGGATTAAAACAGAAACTAAACACAAGACTACAATCAGGTCTAAAACAGGACTAAACCAGGACTAAAAACAGGACTAAAACAGGACTAAACAGGAAAACAGGACTAAAACAGGAACTAAAACAGACTACAATCAGGTCTAAAACAGACTAAACAACAAAAACAGGACTAAAAAACAGGACTAAACAACTAAAAGGACTAAAACAGGACTAAAACAGGACTAAACAACAGGACTAAAACAGGACTAAAACAGGACTAAAACAGGACTAAAACAGGACTAACAAGGACTAAAACAGGACTAAAACAAGACTACAATCAGGTCTAAAACAGGACTAAACCAGGACTAAAACAGGACTAAAACAGGACTTAACAAGGACTAAAACAGGTCTAAAACAAGACTACAATCAGGTCTAAAACAGGACTTAACAAGGACTAAAACAGAACTAAAACAAGGACTAAAACAGGACTAAACAGGACTAAAAACAGGACTAAACCAGGACTAAAACAGGACTAAAACAGGACTAAAAACAAAACAGGACTAAAACAGGCCTAAACCAGGACTAAAACAGGACTAAAATCAGGTCTAAAACAGGACTAAACCAGGACTAAAACAGGATTAAAACCAAGACTAAAACCAGGACTAAACCAGGGCTAAAATCAGGTTTAAAACCAGGTCTAAACCAGGACAAAAACAGGACTAAACCAGGACTAAACCAGGACTAAAACCAGGACTAAACCAGGACTAAAACCAGGACTAAACCAGGACAGGACTAAAACTAAAACAGGACTAATACCAGGACTAAAACAGGACTAAAACCAGGACTAAAACAGGACTAAAATCAGGTCTAAAACAGGACTAAACCAGGACTAAACCAGGACTAAGCCAGGTCTAAACCAGGACTAAACCAGGACTAAACCAGGACTAAAACAGGACTAAAACAGGACTAAAACAGGACTAAAACAGGACTAAAAAGGACTAAACAGGACTAAACAGGACTAAACTAAAACAGGACTAAAACAGGACTAAACCAGGACTAAACCAAACAGGACTAAACCAGGACTAAAACAGGACTAAAACCAAGACTAAACCAGGGCTAAAATCAGGTGTAAAACCAGGTCTAAACCAGGACTAAAACCAGGACTAAACCAGGACTCTGCTGTCTTTACCTGCTCTCAGGGGAGGTTCATGTTCACCCAGTTTGAAACCCCTGATCTTCAGGTCAGGGGAAAGTACAGGGTTTTGGCCAAACTATGGAGCTCGATTATTTTAACTGTAAAACAAAAAAGATGGTTTGGTTCAAATTGTCGACCTGATGCCATTTGCCTTTGTATGAAATAATGAATCTGCCATCACTTCAGAGTATTTCACTCTCACTGTCCCCCGGGGCCCTACCGGCCTCCACACTGATAATAGTTCAATTGTCTGCAGTAATACACATGCTATCATTTGGCTCACACATATTTAACAGATACAATATTCCGTCACTCCCTCACATCTGTGTCCAGCTCCTGCAGATGTTGCTGTCGTGCTCGTGATGGATCGGAGCTTTTATGTGGAAAAAGCCAAAACATTTGTGGCGTGCTGGCGGTATGAGGCGCTCGGGGGCGGGGCCTGTCAGATTGATGTTCTTTGGAGGAGAGCGTGGTGGGATTTTGGTAAACACTGAGTCTGGACAGAGGAAAGACACAGGGTTTATGGACTAGACTGTCCAAACATTCAAAAGGAGGAGCAGTGCTGACAGAGGACATCTACACAACATCTGTGAACAGGCCCTAACCTGTAATTACGTAATTCAACACGACTATTGAGCAAAACGCCTCAAATGTGCAGCATGGAACTTATTCTGCACTTTTAAACAAGTGTCAAGGGCTGAGGATTCACTTATTTATTTATCACTGGATTTCTATACACTGTAAATAATTACCAGGATTTCACAATATTCAACTGTAACATTCCACAGTAAATTGGTATATTATCACTTTACAGGATTTAACTTTAATGTTCACAGTATGACACTGTACTGTCGAAGTTTACTATAAAAACAGTGCCATCACAGTAAACTACTGTGTTATTTGTTGTTTTAATTATTACCATTATTTTATTGTGTGATTTCACCTCAAAATAGTGTATTAATGGCTGTTTCCATTACAGCAAATTTCACTTTACTCTGACTTTGAATGGAGGCGAAATTCACAGTAACTCCTTGGGCATGACAACCATGAATTTACAGTAAAGTGTTGTTGTTTTATTTTAAATTTCTGTGAATGAATTACAGTAAATTGCTGTGAAAGTAATGCAATTATTAGGCAATAATTTACTGTAATTTCAAAGTGAAAATTCTCACAGTGTAGAGACCCAAAGTGCTTTACAGTTTTGTTTCCCAAAGACTGGGTCACGACGCTCAGGTGGGTCGTAAGAGATTTTTTTTGGTCGCCTTGTACGTCTGCAACATACATTTCAGACACTGAAATGCTGCTGTTCTCTCCTCCTGCACCCGGACTGGAACACACTACAAAAACTGAGACAGGCCCACCTATCACGTTAGAAATGTTGAAATGTTAAGACATGTTTTGTATCATTTCTAATCTTTTTGTAATTATTTTACTGACTATTTTGTTCTAATATTGCTGATTCAATTAAATGCTGAAAAGTAAAAGAAATGGGCTACGTTTAATGTCCAAATAGGCGACTTCTGGATCCTTTTATTGCTGCTTCAGTTTTGTTTTTCAATCCCTCAGTCAACAATAAAACATCATCATTAATGTTCAATAAAGGTCAAATCCACCTTTATTTTGTGACACAGTTGCAGTTTCCTCATAGACATCGGTGTATTCCTGTTGACCTGAGCTGTGTGTGTACGTGTGTGTGTGTGTGTGTGTACATGTGTGTGTGTGTGTGTGTGTGTGTGTGTGTGTGTGTGTGTGTGTGTGTGTGTGTGTGTACATGTGTGTGTGTGTCAGACTCGGTGATGGATGTGTACAGGTTTGATGGAGCTGTGTCACAATCATCACTGTCATTGATCCTCAGACTGTGCTCATGTCAGGGCCGAACTGCTCCGTCTCACTGAAAACCTTTAAAGGGCCCATCTCATGCAAAATCAGCGTTTCAGAGCTTTCTACCTTCTAAGAGTGATGTGTGAGGCCTTGTATATGTCGCCGAAGTGTTTTTTAGATTGATTCTGCATTTTTTAAACAAATTGCAGCGTATTTCTGCCACCCTCCCATGTGACAACGAACTAAAGCTGCTACAACGATGACGCGGCAGCTACACCTATGACGCATTTGACGTAGCAGAAACCGCACACAACCGCCTCCGCCCCACCTTCACGCCACCTCGGCCGACAGTTCCCACATGAACACCTAAACAAAAGCGACAGCATAAGCTAATTGTTCTACACTGCAGCGAACACAACATAATAAGTTTATCTACTAGTGTTTATTAATACTTTACTAGAGTGACCAAACGTCCGTTTTTCCCCGGACATGTCCGTATTTTGCGTCATGTCCGCGGCATTCGGGGTTTTTTTTATAAAGTGACTCAGAAGGAGCGAGACACAAACAGTCGGTCAGTCTGCAACATACGAAGCACAAATACATATTTAACAATGACTTGTACTAGAAATTCTCTGTTTTCCATCCCGGTCGGGACAAGTGTGAGTCCATGTGCACAGGTTGAGGTGAGAGGACAGTGTCCCTCGTTTATCGTGGGGGTTACATTCTAAAAATAACCCGCGATAGGTGAAATCCGCAAAGTATCAACTTTATATTTTACAAATCTTCTATCTGTTTTAAGGCGGTAAAACCACTCACCTCACACTTTATACACTTTTCTCAGACAGGACACGTGCAACCCTTTTTACTTCCTTCTTAAAACTTATTGCTGCTGTCGTCCTTGTGTTATTTTCCTCCTTCTTTATGTAACAAACTGAAGATTCATTTATTCCATAATGGAGCCCAACAGCGCAGAGTCCTGCATGATTCCATTTTTGGAGACCCCCAGTACAACACCGCACCCGCGCAGGACAGGACCGCACCTGCCCGTTAACCAGAAATTATATCAAACGTTTGCGCTGCCTACGCCACGGACTGAACCAAGACTAAACCAGGACTAACCCAGGACTGATTCCAGGACTGAAGAGGAGGACTAATCCACGACTGAACTAGGACTAAACCAGAACTGACACAGGACTCACCGTCAGGACGGGCTTGGAGGTGACCACAGGAGAAAGGACCAACTCAGCTCCGCACCTCATAGAGTTAAACGCGGCAGACAAACTGCTCGGCGTTTTCTCTCTTAAGTCCAAGAGTAGTCCTGGTTTAGACCTGGTTTAGTCCTGACCCACCCGTGTGTAATTACTACCCGCCTGTAGTACACAATACGCATTCATACGCATAATGTTATGTGTAATATGTAATGTTCAGCTGATACCGAC
>NW_026571140.1:38301047-38314798 GCF_026225935.1 Boleophthalmus pectinirostris
CAAAACACCACGGCCAAAAACCTCGTCCTTCTCCTTCTCAGTTTCCTCCTTAAAACACAAAAACTGTACATGTTCTGCCTCCGGTACGAGAGGAACTTTAAAATCTCCATGTGCTCAATGATCGCGTCCATGTTTAGGCGATTTCCGTAAACAAAGAGCACGTCGTCGTGTCTCCAGTGTCACATGCGGGACACTTTCGGGCCGTTTAATGTTCACACTGGAGTCACATACAAGTCACATTTATTTGGAAATGTGAACGACCTCGCAAAAACATCATATTTCACAAAAAAATCGGAATTGAGCGTTAAGCCCTGCAGTCTGAACGTAGCTTTAGTCAGTTAAGACCAAAATTACCAGAGCAGATGAGTCACGACCACTTTTTTTTTTTACAGTTTAACAGTTTTGTGAATGTTGCTGATATAACCCAGATTGTAGATTTGCTTTAAGACCTGTTCCTGCGTTTTCTGTTCTACGGAGACATTTTGAGGATGTTTGACTATTAAAAAGATGTAATATTTAGTTTTAAATTGTTGATCTCTATGACTACGGTCCTGTGTTCTCATGATTCTGGACACGTGCAGAGCTTTTACACAGTTCTGGTTTAACCTGTCTCTTCACGGCCGCGTTTGACTTTGTTGTTTTTCATTAAAATGCCTGATAAATATTAACAGTGTGTGCTTCATTTCCACACTCACCTCCCCGTGTGACGTCCATCTGGAGGGTTTGACCTCACCTCTCCCCCCTCTATCTCTCTTTTTCTCTCTCTTTCTCTCTCTCTCTCTAGCTCTATGCCCACTCTCTCTTCTCTTTCTCTCTCCACCTCTGCGTGTGCCTCTCACTGTCTCTCTCTCCCTCTCCATGCTTGTTCTGTCTTCTTTCTCAGTCTCTTTCTCTCCCTCCCTACCCTCTCTCTTCTCATGCCCTCCTTACTCCCTCTCTCTCCCTCTCTCTCTCTCTCTCTAGCTCCATGCCCACTCTCTCTCTTCTTTCTCTCTCCATCTCTATGTGTCTTTTCACTCTCTTTGTCATCTTCTCTCTCCCTCTGTCTCTCTCACTCTTTCTTCTTTCTCTCTCTCCTCTCCATCTATGCTCACTCTCTTTCATTTCTCTCTCGTCTTTTCTCTCTCCCTCTCTTTTTCTCTCTACCTCCTTGCCCAGCTCTCGCTTTTCTTTCTCTCTCCGTCGCTGTGTGTGTCTCTCACTGTCTCTCTCTCCCTCTCCATGCTTGTTCTGTCTTCTTTCTCAGTCTCTTTCTCTCCCTCCCTACCCTCTCTCTTCTCATGCCCTCCTTACTCCCTCTCTCTCCCTCTCTTTCTCTCTCTAGCTCCATGCCCACTCTCTCTCTTCTTTCTCTCTCCGTCTCTATGTGTCTTTTCACTCTCTTTGTCATCTTCTCTCTCCCTCTGTCTCTCTCACTCTTTCTTCTTTCTCTCTCTCCTCTCCATCTATGCTCACTCTCTTTCATTTCTCTCTCGTCTTTTTCTCTCTCCCTCTTTTTCTCTCTACCTCCTTGCCCAGCTCTCGCTTTTCTTTCTCTCTCCGTCGCTGTGTGTGTCTCTCACTGTCTCTCTCTCCCTCTCCATGCTTGTTCTGTCTTCTTTCTCTCTGTCTTTCTCTCCCTCCCTACCCTCTCTCTTCTCATGCCCTCCTTACTCCCTCTCTCTCCCTCTCTTTTTCTCTCTATCTCCTTGCCCAACTCTCGCTTTTCTTTCTCTCTCCATCTCTATGTGTCTTTCACTCTCTCTCTCTTTGTCATCTCTCTCTCTCCCTCTGTTTCTCTCTCATGCACACTCACTCTTTCTTCTTTCTCTCTCTCCTCTCCATCTATGCTCACTCTCTTTCATTTCTCTCTCGTCTTTTCTCTCTCCCTCTCTTTTTCCCTCTCCCTCCTTGCCCAGCTCTCGCTTTTCTCTCTCTCTCCGTCGCTGTGCGTGTCTCTCGCTCTCTCTCTCTTCCTACCCGCTCTCAGTCTCTCTCCCATTCCACGCTCACTCTCTCTTATTTCTCTCTCTGCCTCTCCCGTTTTCCCCTTCTATCTCTGTTCCCTCTCTCTCCCTCCCTCTTTGTCATCACCTCTCTTCCTCTGCTTCGTTCTCATGCACTCTCACTCTTTCGTCTTTCTCTCTCTCTCTACATCGCTCTGTCTCTCCCTCTATCGATGCTCACTCTCACTTTTTCCTCTCGCTCTCTACCTCTTTCTGCTCTCCCTTTTTCTCCTTTTCTCCTTTTTCACTCCCTCTCTATCCCTCTCCTTTATCTCTTTCTTTCGCCTCTCTCTCTCTCTCTCTCACTCTTTTGTCATTCTCTCTGTCTCTTGCTCTCTCTCTCTCCCCCCTCCCCTCAATGCTCACTCTCTTCTCCCAGTCTTTCTCCTCATCTCTCTCTTTCTCTTCCTCATTCTTTCTTCTTTCTCTCTCTGTCCGTCTCTCTCTCTCTTTCTATGCTCAGTCTCTCTTCTTTCTCTCTCTACCTCTCCCTGCTCTCCTGTTTTCTCTCACTCCCTCTCTCTCTTTCTCCTCTCTGTCTCTCTCAGCTTCTCTCTCATTCACGCTCACTTTTCTTCTTTCTCTCTCCCCCCCTCTCTATCCTCACTCTCTATTCTTTCTTTATCTCTCTCTACCTCCTCCATGCTCTCCTGTTTTCTCTCACTCCCTCTCTCTCTTTCTCTCGTCGTCTCTCTTTGTCATCCTCTCTCTCTCCGCTTCTCTCTCATTCACGCTCACTTTTCTTCTTTCTCTCCCCCCCCTCTCTATCCTCACTCTCTATTCTTTCTTTATCTCTCTCTACCTCCTCCATGCTCTCCTGTTTTCTCCTTCTCTCTCTTCACTCTCATGCACACTTAGTCTTTCTTCTTTCTCTCTCTCTCTCTCTCTCTCTCTCTCTGTGCCCTGGGGCGGTCCGTGTTTGATTGACAGCTGAGGTGCCCAGTCGCGTTGAGCTCTGTGATCTCAGAGGACTGTTAGCCTGAAGCACTGACCTGTCTGCCTGCTCCCATCAGCCCCTCGCGGTGAAGAGCCGCTCGTCTTTACACAAACTCAGATCAAACACGGACACGCCCGGAACATCGGCTCTAGACTCGGGCTTTTATTCACGTTTGAGTGCAAAAAATCAAGTTTAAGATCGGTGGTTTGGACCCCGCCCCGGCCTGTGTGCGGCTCGTCAAACATAAACCAACTTGTAAGGTTTTTAAATCTTATAACACATCTGCAGCATTAGTCATTAGACCAGATCTCAACCAGGTCTATAACAGGACTAAACCGGGACTGTAATGAAACTAAACCAGGTCTAAACAGATTGATTAAATGTAGGGTTCACGTGATCAGAAATCTGCGCCAATCAATCTGGACTCGGCCATGTAAGGTCAGATCAGGTATCGGATAAATAATATACATATATATAATACACACAGCACACAACATTTTTTTATTTTATTTTGTAACTGAGGGACAGGATTTGCTCAGGGACGTCCAGCCAGCGCGTCTGTCGGTCCCAGCGCCTGCTGTAGCAACGCACTCGCTCTGGGACTTTTGGGCCGTGTCGTGCTCGGGTGTTGTTACCTGAGGTTCTGTGGTCCGTGTTGTCGCACAGTGCTGTTTGTTTGCATGTTGCGCAATGGAGTTGGCGCTTTTGGCAGAGACGGTCCATCCAGCGGCATGAAGTGTCTATTGAGCGGTGGGACTGATGTTGCATGTTGATGTTGTCCGCTGTGGGTTTGTGGATGTGGTGGTGGTTCTGGGGGGAGAGGCTGTGGAGCTTCTGTCATCTCATTTTTATTTGGTAAGATTTTGCATTATTTGGAAATCATAGACGAGCCTAAATGTTTCAAATATAATGCACATGCTCCATATAATATCAAATATACAAAGTGTAGATTGTGCAGAGTCGAGTCTCAGGTCTGATCTGATTCTGGTCTGGTTCCTGTTTTGTTCAGTTCATTAAATTTACTAAGTTACACAGTCCAAGACCAGACTGTGGTAAAAGTAAAAATGTTTAACAATGATGGTTTATGGTTAGAAAAGTGAATAAAATTAAAGCTTTGAACATTTGATTTTTCACAAGTTCAGTCAAATACTACACATTGAAATCAATACAATCTGATCCCACACACATCCTGGATCTGATTCTTTACTCTTAGTTCATTTCATAATGTTTTATAGAAGCATCAGATCGGGACTCGGTATCGGCAGATACTCAAAATCAAATGACTCGGACTCAGGGGCAAAAAAAAGTGATCGGGACATCTCTAGTTAAATGGATATGCAAAGGAGCCACAAAGTTCTTGAGATTGTTCTGTCTTTAACCCATAAACTGTGTACACAAATGGACACAGCTTTTAACTTTTAACCCCGTACGAGTCTCCCGCAGCTTTAGATCCTCAGGCAGGTCCCTGTGGCTGTTCCAAAGTCCAGGCTCCGGACTTTCCAGTACACTGAAATATGGTCGCTCCTCTCTCTGTAACTGCTCCCGTGAGCCTCGTCATTTTGGTCTTAAAATGTTTGGACTAATCAGCTCCACGTGATCCTGATGTTTTTATCCGTTAATAAATTCCTTTTGCTAATGTGGAACCTGGCTCCAAATAACTACTAGGCTCACGAGCTTCATTTGACTGGAGCCGAACGAACTCTGCGGGAGACGTCACATTCACTTAGTCCACTTCTTTATCCAGTCCAGGGATTAATCCAACAGCGAGAGACTCTATTGCTGTAAAATGGTGTTTGCTTTTAGTTAAGTGATTGTGGAAATAATGATGAACTGCAATTAAAATGTCAAATGAGCCCAGGAAGAGCAACTGAAGCAGATAAGATAAACAATGAAATGTCTTAGATCTCTGTCGCCTCCTGCTGGTAACAGTCGGGATTGGAACCAGCGAATAGGGAGCAGAACTTTAATGCTGTGTTCAGACCGCGGCATCAAAAAACGCCCCGGACGCCTGTATTTGGACGACTTTACAGTTCAGTTCAGATGCCCCCAACGCACTTCTTGGACGCCGTGGACTCGTCTAGTGATGTTTAGTGTTCATATTTACGTGTGATTTGTTCTTGTTTTATTTTGTTTACGATAAACGATGTGTGTACTATAGTTTTTCATATGTATGTAATTATTGTATATATGTGTGTGTATATGTGTGTTTGTGTGTACAATGTGTGTATGATGTATGTAATGCATGAGGTCACAAAGGTGATTTAAAAAAAAAAAAAAAAAAAAGTGAACCATGATTATGTAAAACAATTGGGGTAGGACTCTAAGTTTTTTAAACTTCGTCCTGCTCCTTTTGAGCACCAGGTCCCAAATATGTTCACGTACATTTCACTATTTTTGTTATTGTTTTGGAATTTTGTTGAACCTGGCTCAAACAAAGAAATAAATGAATGGATGAAAAAGTGTATTTATTACATAAAACACATCAATGGTCACGATTGGCGGCAGTGGTGGCGTGTGTATATTATACTCGACACTGACACTGGTTTAGACCTGGTTAAGTCCTGCTTTAGTCCTGGTTCAGTTCTGGTTCAGTTCTGGTTTAGTATTGGTTTAATCCTGGTCCAGTCCTGGTGTAGTCCTGGTTTAATCCTGGTTAAGTCCTGGTGTAGTCCTGGTTTAATCCTGGTTCAGTCCTGGTGTAGTCCTGGTTTAATCCTGGTTAAGTCCTGGTGTAGTCCTGGTTTAATCCTGGTTAAGTCCTGGTTTAGTATTGGTTTAATCCTGGTTAAGTCCTGGTGTAGTCCTGGTTTAATCCTGGTTAAGTCCTGGTTTAGTATTGGTTTAATCCTGGTTAAGTCCTGGTGTAGTCCTGGTGTAGTCCTGGTTTAATCCTGGTTCAGTCCTGGTGTAGTCCTGGTTTAATCCTGGTTAAGTCCTGGTGTAGTCCTGGTGTAGTCCTGGTTTAATCCTGGTTCAGTCCTGGTGTAGTCCTGGTTTAATCCTGGTTAAGTCCTGGTGTAGTCCTGGTTTAATCCTGGTTAAATCCTGGTTTAGTATTGGTTTAATCCTGGTTAAGTCCTGGTGTAGTCCTGGTTTAGTATTGGTTTAATCCTGGTTCAGTCCTGGTGTAGTCCTGGTGTAGTCCTGGTCCAGTCCTGGTGTAGTCCTGGTTTAATCCTGGTTCAGTCCTGGTGTAGTCCTGGTGTAGTTCTGGTCCAGTCCTGGTGTAGTCCTGGTCCAGTCCTGGTGTAGTCCTGGTCCAGTCCTGGTGTAGTCCTGGTCCAGTCCTGGTCCAGTCCTGGTGTAGTCCTGGTGTAGTCCTGGTCCAGTCCTGGTCCAGTCCTGGTGTAGTCCTGGTGTAGTCCTGGTTCAGTCCTGGTTCAGTCCTGGTGTAGTCCTGGTTCAGTCCTGGTGTAGTCCTGGTTCAGTCCTGGTGTAGTCCTGGTTCAGTCCTGGTGTAGTCCTGGTGTAGTCCTGGTTTAGTCCTGGTGTAGTCCTGGTGTAGTCCTGGTGTAGTCCTGGTGTAGTCCTGGTGTCCTGGTTAGTCCTGTGTAGTCTGGTCCAGTCCTGGTCCAGTCCTGGTTAGTCCTGGTTCAGTCCTGGTGTAGTCCTGGTGTAGTCCTGGTTTAGTCCTGGTTTAGTCCTGGTGTAGTCCTGGTTAGTCCTGGTGTAGTCCTGGTTTAGTCCTGGTTTCCTGGTGTAGTCCTGGTCCAGTCCTGGTGTAGTCCTGGTGTAGTCTGGTGTCCTGGTTAGTCCTGGTGTAGTCCTGGTTTAGTTGGTCTGGTGTAGTCCTGGTGTAGTCCTGGTGTAGTCCTGGTGTAGTCCTGGTGTAGTCCTGGTGTAGTCCTGGTCCAGTCCTGGTTCAGTCCTGGTCCAGTCCTGGCGTTCAGCTCGGTGGTTGTGGTGTGTATATATTTATAATCCACTAATGACACGGTGTAGATTTTTGTTCTGTTGGTTGTGGCTCTTGGGTCTTTCTCTTTCTTCTTCTTCTTCTGGATAATAACGCCGCTACCTCACGGTATAATCGTCTCCAGAGGTGAGGACTTGCGAGTCGTGACTTGGACTCAAGTTGGACTTTAGTCATTATTTTTAGGACTTGAGACTTGCCTTAATAAAATGGACTAAGACTTGGGACTTGACTCGGACTTGAGGCCTGTGACTTGAGAAGCACTTTTAAATCTGAATTCTTTCTATTCTGACCGTAATGACTAAGATCACTATGATCTTGTCAAAACATTTAAAAAGGAAAGATTTACATTTCTACAACTCTTGTACACTAAATAAAAACTCAAATATAAATATACTATGATTTTTTTTAAGTATAATTTATCTTGAAATTCATATATATTGCAAAAATCTAAGCTATACTTTGCTTTAAAGCAGGGGTGTCCAAACTTTTTTCATCAAGAGCCACATAGCTAAACACAAACACAGCAGAGGGTCATAGACTGGAGCTCAACACAGTGAATAATTGAAATATGTGCATGTTTAACATGTTAGAATGATTCATCAGTCCTTTATTCATGCTGAAATCCTTAAAACCACACACTACATATTAAATATTAACTTTATCAAGGCAGATTTTCAAAAAGTTCATTTTTAATTGATGCAAGGTCATTTGGGCCAATTCTCCTGTAAGTCTGAGGGCCAAGAAAAATTTGTCTGAGGGCCGCATTTGGCCCACGGGCCGTAGTTTGGACATGCCTGCTTTAAAGACTTGAAACGATGACTTGGACTTGCCTGTATTTGACTTGGGACTTGATTTGGACTTGAGGTCAAAGACTTGAGACCAACTTGAGACTTGCAAAACAACGACTTGCTCCCGCCTCTCGTAGTCCCTGATTGGTCGACGCCAGATTCGCGCCGCAAAAACGCAGGAGGCCCTAGACCCGCGTCAACGCAGACTTTGCACGTTCGCTCCGGTCTGAACGGACAATTATCTTCATGACGCTAAAACATAAACGATTAGTTCTCCGATAAAGACAAATGAAACGACCCTAAAGTGTGAATACGTAAAAATAAAACAAAAACTATCATGTTGATCTTTAAATGTAAAATCATTCTCAAGTTGTTCCTAAACTTGTGAACTTTTTGCATGTGCACAGAATCTAAACTCTGTAATAATGAAGGTGCAGTCGTGTTTTCTTCGACTTCTGTGCGATGTCGAATATAATTGACCTATTAAAAATGGCCTATTAAACTGTTAAAACCTGCAGAGAGGATTTGGAACACACTGAGCCCTGTGTGAGCCTGCACCGCCACGAGCCCCGGCTGCTACAGAGGCTTCACGCTGACAATCTCCGCTTCAGGCGCTTCAATAAAGAGAATAATCCTGATTTAAGTGCGGAGGTGCGGGTGAGGCCGGGGGACCACACAGCTCTGCAGGATTAGGAGGTGAGAGGCTGGCTCCAGGGTCAGACCAGGGCCCGGTCTTTCTCAAGGAGCCAGAACATAGTTTTTGAAGGAAACTGACGAAGAAAATGCACACAGCTGTTACTTTTATCGGGGGTCGGGTTAGAGGAGAGTTCGGTGGTTCGGCGGAGTTCTGAACGGTGCAAATTGTTGTCAAGACTTCACTCTCCGAAGTACGAATGTGAAGTGTGAGTGGAGGTCGTTTTTTTTTCGATCATCGCTTTTCCAAATCCAGTTGAGCATCTTTCCCTTTTGAGGAATTCTGTTGCAGAGTCCATTTATTTATTTAGTGGTGCAGTGGGGATTTTTTTAAGTGGGGGTATGTGATTCGTGACGAGGACTAAACCAGAACTGAACCAGGACTAAACCAGATCTGAACCAGGACTAAACCAGGATTAAACCAGGATTAAACCAGGTCTAAACCAGTATTAGACCTCGACTAAACCACAACTAAAAGAGCAGCGGCTTCAGAATCGCACGCAAAGACACAAAGACGGGCAGTGTTGGGAAGGTGATTTTTAAAATGTAATCCCCTACAGATTACAGATTACATACTCCAAAATGTAGTTTGTAACGTAATCCATTAAATTACTTAAAGTGAGTAACGTAATCTGAATACTTTGGATTATTTGATTTGCTGTAGAGAAGCAAAGACTGAACCGTATTAAAAATATTATTGATAGAAGAGGACGAGACACGTCCACGCAGCATGATTTAGTCCTGTTAAATCCTGTTTTAGTCCTGGTTTAGATCTAGTTTAGACCTGGTTAGTCCTGTTTAGAGATTAACCACTGAAAAAAGTGAAACATTGCTGTTGTTCATTCAATATGTTTTTTTCCATTGGCTTAAAGAAAGAAAATCAAATTGGCTGGTACAATTTAAACAATACACATTAAATCTTGTGTTTGTATTTATTTTTTCTACGTACATCTAATTGGCTAAAGCAAATCAACAGTAATTTACAATAGTTAATTGATCCAATGGATGTTTGTTCATTGAGCATGTCTTGCGCATGCGCGGTGCTAAGTCACTCCATCTAACATAGGGGGCAGCACTGGCAACAGCCTCACTTGACTCTGCCCATAAACGCAGTAGAATATGATATGTGTGCCATGTGCTCTGGCCTCCGATCATCCAAAGAAGCGTGACCGAGACCTCACCTTCCCACGCCCAGGCTTCTCCACGGATAAAGGTAATGTAAAATGTAAAAAATACATGTAGTCTTGTTTTACTTATTATATATGTCTCATTTGTATGTAAAGAGACACGAAAAGTAAGCTACTTGGAGGTGATTAAAGATATACATTATTACTACTAGTTAGTTTTAATTATATCTTCTAGATATTGAATTCATTGACTGGGTCATCAGAGCGATAGAAATAGGGGATTTGTTTTCGATAGCATGTTTGCTTATTACGAGAGCAAAGTTGAATTTTAGATTGAGTCGTTTTGCGCGGCCACCATTTTGGGCTAACGTTAATACATCGCCAACGCTTGACATGCTGAGATGAGCCGGTCCAGCTTTTATTTTACACTGGTGCAAACTTGTCAAATTGCGAGTAGTGCACCACCAGGTTTACGCATTTTGCGCACTACGGCCAGGTGTAACTTTAAGCCCAGGATGGCGCAGGCATAAATCCCGGGCCTAATCATGCGGGCAGCGGCTGATAGAACGGCGAGTGTTCCGGTCCGCCGGAGCTGCGGTTCTGCGGGCTTGAGGTGGCTCTCTCCTGCCTTGTGCTTTTTTGTCATCGTAGACACGGACAGATTATTTAACGCTGCGCAAATAACAAATAGAGACAGATACCCTTTATGAAACTAAATTAGTTAATCTATATACATATAAATGAACGCGCTCGCTCTCCGCTGCAGCGCGCAGCCCTCCTATCGCCACAGAAACTCCGGTACTGGTATTGAAAAACTAACGTTCTTTCGGCGCCAGTTTTCCTTGGCTTTAAATGCGATAAAATAAATATCTAATAAATGGTCAACTAGTCCAAAATAAAATTCAGTTGGCTTTGTCAGTTCACATGCAAACCACTTGCAGAGAATAACACTGCTCATAAATATAATTATCTTTAAAATAATTGCAATTCATTCCAAAACTGACCTATAAAGCAGTTGTTACTCTTTATTGCCTACCTCTACTTAATTGTGTAGTTTAATTTAAAAATGTGAAATCATTCATATTATAAAATATAAAATTAATTAAACATTTTAATTTGCTGAATTTCCTCACATGCAATGTGTTTAACACATTTTTATTTTCCTTGCCTAATCTATCTGCACAGGAACCATTTCCCACTTGGACGCGGTTTCAACCAGCAAGAGTTCTTTTTCCTTCAGTTCTGTAGAGGTATGTTTGCATTAAAGTTGGTTTAATTTGAAAGGGAACATTTACACATGGCAATATAGGTTCTCACCACCTTTCAATACATTGATATGAGATTCTAAAATAAATAATGCCATTCTGACAGGACTGTAATGCAGTCCAGAGGGATCATCAAATAAAAAAAATCTCACATTTGACAAAAAGTTTTAAATATCCTTTCAAGCCACAGATTGTTCAGAAATGGTAACAGTAAAATTTGATTTTTTTTTTTTTTTTTTCACTTCAAATTTTACATTGTGTTTTCTTTTTTGAGCATTTTATTGACCATTGATCAGTAGCTGATACATTTTACTTTACACATTTTGTACTGAAGTAAAATAATGCCTATATGAAGTCGGAATTTTTATTGCCTTTATTATTTTTCCCCCAGACCAAATGTGTTTTCATGTGGAAATGTAAGCACTGTGGCAACACTTATTCTGGACGATCTGAGGTTCTGAAACATTATAAATTGGACCATCAACTCACCCGGGGCCATGGTTATGCCTGTATTCACCGAAACTGTCAATGGACATCAAAGACTTGGAAAGCTCTACTAACTCACCTGAGCAGACACCATTCCCGGCCAGAAAACCCTTTAAGATGCTCCTTTTTATTTAAATGCACAATTTGCCTTCAGCATCTCCCCACCAAGGTGGACTATTTTCATCACATTGGGAGACATTTAAAACACTATGAAAATGTTACTTGCATGTTTTCTGGTTGCAAATATAAAACTGCAAACTATGGAGCTTTTCATGTGCACAAGTCAAGGAAACATACACCACACACAGAAGAGGATTTCAAACCTGGAATTGTATGTTCTTTAGACATTCCATCTCCTGTTGAATTATCGGAAATAGACAGTGATTCGTCTGAAAATATTTTAATATTGTCTGAACAACCTGTGGAGGATTTGTCAAAAACGGTTGAACTGAAATTGGCCTCAGTTTTACTCAAGTTAGAAAATGTTTTCCTTGTACCAGCTGTTGCAGTCAATGAATTGCTAGAAGATCTACAGTATATCTTGCAAAGTGTATTGGTGCCTTTAACGCAAACTTCAATTGTGAACTTGTTACGTGAAAGAAATTGCCAAATTGATGACTCTGTTATAAGTGATTTGGGTGCGCTTCTTTGCACAGCCAATCCAATTCAAACCGCCATAGAGAAAAATGGACCCCTATCAACTACCTGGAAACGAAAAGCCTACTATAGAAAACATTTCCATGTAGTTGAACCAGTAGAATATGTTTTGGACAGGAAAAATGGGAAGTCTTTTCAGTATGTACCTCTATTGAAATCACTGCAACATTTGTTAGGTTGTGATTCTATATTACAAAATACTACACATTTGAAGGAAAAATATAAACAATCAGAGACTTACAATAAGGTATACAAATCATTTTGGGATGGACTTATATCTCAACAAAACAAGATTCTCTCAGAGGACTGTGCAATTTCATTGATTCTGTACATTGATGAATTTGAGGTCTGTAATCCTCTTGGGACTTCACGCAAAAAGCATAAAGTTTGTGCATTGTATTGGATTTTGGGAAATTTGCCTGTTGGTTACCACTCTGCACTGTCCTCCATACAGTTGGCAGCCTTGATCAATAGCAATGATGTTAAAACATATGGCTACAGTAAGGTATTGGAGCCCCTAATTAATGATCTACTGATTTTAGAGGAGTCAGGGGTTTTTGTGCAAAAGTTGGGGAAAGCACTCAAAGGTACATTGTTATGTGTTGTCGCTGACAATCTTGGTGCGCACAGCATAGGTGGGTTTGTTGAAGGTTTTACAGCAAGATATGTGTGCCGTTTCTGTACTGGTGAAAGACAAGATTTTCAAACAAAAGATGTTGCCAGTGGTGGCTTTGTTTTAAGAACAGAAACTGATCACAAAAAACACCTAGAAATCATTGAGGACAATTCCTTAAGCTGTATTGGTGTTAAAAGGAAATGTGTACTTTCTGAAAAACTTTCTACTTTCAATGTCACAACATGTTTTCCTCCTGACATTGTACATGATTTATTTGAGGGTATAGTCCCATTTGAGATAGCTCTGACTTTAAATGTTCTCATTGGCAAAAAGTATTTCACTTTGGCATCACTGAACAGGGCAATCGTTGACTTTCCATATAAGTTGACTGATAAATCAAATCGACCTCATCCTATATCAGCAACTTATTCAACCAGAAGAACCATTGGTGGCAATGCTCATGAAAATTGGGCATTGCTTAGATTTCTGCCGTTCCTATTAGCAGAGACTGTACCACCTCAAGAACCATCATGGGAACTTCTTGGTGACTTAAAGGACATTGTGGAGTTGCTTGTGTCTCCTCTTCAAACTGACCAATCGATTGGATATTTGGCGTTTAAGATATCAGAACACCGGTTAAAATTTAAAGAGGTGTTCCCAGACATTAATCTGCTCCCTAAACATCATTTTATCGAGCATTACCCAGCTTTAATACACCAGTATGGGCCCCTTGTTGCACTTTGGACCATGCGCTTTGAAGCCAAACACAGTTTTTTTAAGAGAGTGGTCCGACATACTAACTGTTTTAGAAATGTATTAATGTCCCTGGCTCAAAGACACCAGTTTCTTATGGCCTATCACCTCCATGTTTGCAGTGTTCCAAAACAAAATCTTGAACTGTCAAATGTATCCAACATTTCAGTTTGTGCTTTACGGGAGGAAATCGCTGTTGCCATTAAAAAGAAATACCCTGACATGGAATCTGTTTGCATCACCAAAAATGCAACTTTCAATGGACTGAACTACAGAAATGGGATGATTCTAGCATATGGGTCCCTAGCTGGAATGCCAGAGTTTACTGTGATTATTGAAATGATTGTAGTTGAGAAACTGTTTTTTATTGTTCGCAAGCAAGCCGCATGGTATCACGAACACTACCGGTCATACGAACTCTTAAATTGTCCCTCAAAGCAAGTCATGCTGCTTGAAGTTGGTGAACTCAGTGATCCATATCCATTGCAAGAGTACTTTATTGGGGGGAAGAGAATGATAACTCTCAAAAGA
>NW_026571140.1:38315298-38364540 GCF_026225935.1 Boleophthalmus pectinirostris
ACGCAAAAATCTGAAACCACCGTCGTAGTATTTTCTTCTACACTGCCCAAGACGCAAAACTCTGGTCAGACTTGCTCATGTCGTGTACGTGTTTACGTCACACACATACAGTACACAGCTGGAACATTCCATGTGTTGGACCTTCAAGCAGCTCTAATAAACTTACAGGAAGCTGCCAACAAATGTACAGAATCTGCAGAGATACTGTTCGTGAACAGAGAAAGATCTGCCTCTGTCAAATTTTGGATGCACCAGTTTGTCGCAGATATGGACGAGACCCGGGAGAAGCAGTCGATGGTGGGACAAATTTGTGGAAGAAGCAGACATGAAAACATCCGTCCAAAGACGCCCTTGTTGCTTTAAGTACAAGCAATCGAATTTCACACACTTTTGCATTTTTTTCCTCCTGAAAACGCTTGTCTAAACGCAGAATAAAAAGAAGACGTGACGCCTTTTTTCCCCTCTTAATCACTGAGACAGGACACAGCTCCAGATCCACTCGTGTGTGTTCAGTTTTGTCAAAGCGTGTGGTTCTGGTTGGTCAGGTAAACCTATAGGTCACAGGTGTCAAACATGCGGCCCGGGGGCCAGATCCGGCCCTCCAAGACCTTTAATCTGGCCCTCGGCTGATTTTCTACTAAAATATTTTAATTATATTTTCTATTTAAATATTGTTAATTTTCTGTGGTGTTTATCACAGCAGCGTCTCCAGCGTCTCTGTACGTGGCCCCTCCCACCAGAGCAGCACAAATGAAGACTTGTCTCTTTCCAAACGCTCTTAAAGGACGATCGTTTTGACTGTTGACCGTGACACCCTCATCAACAAAATGTCCAACATGAGAAAAGTGGAGCCGAGTGCAGGATTTTCCAAGAAAAATTGACTTATTCCTATTTCTACAAGTTAATTTTATACAAGTTCATGTTAAAACATTGTGTTGAAATTGTATTTTTCTTAAAGTTTCAGGTTGTTCATAATATTATAATATTTTGTAAAAGAAAGAGTTCATTAATTAAAAAAGATTTCTGTAATAGATTTGTGTTTCTCTGCACAAATATTTGAACTTATTGTTATTTTTGGGGTTTATATGTCATGAGTTTTCTGATCCGGCCCCTTTGGGATCAAAGTCGGTTGGATACGGCCCCCGGACCAAATGAGTTTGACACCTCCTGCTATAGGTGCACGAAGCCGCAGAGAACACGGCTCCCGGACTCAGCAGCTCAAACCCTCCGCCGCGTCACGGTGCCAGTTCAAGGAGGGGAAGAGAGACACTATTACATTATTACTGGAACGAGTCCTGCAGTTTTTCTCGTCCTTCTTTTGCCACAGGAAGTTCTCCAGGTTTAGTCTGTCCCTCTGAGCTTTAGGAAACTTTTCATAATGACTCTAGTGACATAATGTAATAGGTGTTATTTGGAGGAAATTGCACCGCAGCGAAAACACGGCCAAACCTGCTGTTTTAAACTGTGGCTCTGAGGTCATGTGAATGTGTCCAGAGAGAGAAGGAAGACTGGACCAGGACTGAAGAGGAGGGACCCATGGACTGTAGAGGGGGACAGGGTGAGGGGTGAGGGCACAGAGTTTACCCCGTCCTACAGGCCCAGTGTCAGACATATTAAAATAAATTAGGTCTAAATAATTATGGCGTTAGAACTGTTAATATAATCCAATCAGGTTCATTTGGTCGTCCGATAATTTATGTTATTAGCTTCTTTTTTCAGACTAAGAGTTTGTTTTCACACCCGACAGTTTCTGCTCACTAACGTCAATGACTCGTCCAACCCAAAAGATGAAATAGAACCGGAGCATAAATGTAATGTCACCAGTGTCGGGGAGTAACAGATTACATGTACTGGAGTTAACGTAATCAGAGTACAAATGATGAGTAACTGTATTCAGTTACAGTTACTGTTTCAGTGAGTGGTAATTGGATTACAGTTACTTGGTTGAAATAAATGGATTACACGGCGGGATTTTCCTGTTTTCACATTTTTTTCCCAAATTCCACTCATTGCCGGAAAATAAACAAGGTCTAAACTAGATCTAAACCAGGTCTAAACCAGGTCTAAACCAGGTCTAAACTAAACCAGAGGTCTAAACCAGGTCTAAAAACCAGGTCTAAAACCAGTCTAAACCAGGTCTAAAACCAGGTCTAAACCAGGTCTAAAACCAGGTCTAAACCAGGCAGGTCTAAACTAGATCTAAACCAGGTCTAAACCAGGTCTAAACCAGGTCTAAAAACTAAGTCTAAAAAAACCAGGTCTAAAACCAGGTCTAAAACCAGGTCTCTAAACCAGGTCTAAACCAGGTCTAAAACTAGAACCATCTAAACCAGGTCTAAACCAGGTCTAAACCAGGTCTAAAACTAGATCTAAACTAGATATAAACCAGGTCTAAACCAGGTCTAAACTAGATCTAAACCAGGTCTAAACCAGGTCTAAACTAGATCTAAACCAGGTCTAAACCAGGACTAAACCAGGACTAAAACAGGATTTAACAGGACTAAATCATGCTGCATGAACGTGTCTCCTCTTCTTCTATCAATAATATTTTTAATACGGTTCAGTAAAGTTTGGGCTTTTTTATTTTCTTTTAGCAGATAAAACTTCTTATGTTACAATATCTGAGTCTTTGCTTCTCTACAGCAAATCAAGTAATCCAAAGTATTCAGATTACGTTACTCACCTTAAATAATTTAAGTTACAAACTACATTTTGTTGTATGTAATCTGTAATCTGTAGGGGATTACATTTTAAAAAGTCACCTTCCCAACACTCTGCATGTCCAATATGACCAAATATCACGGGTTCGGCCAAAATAAATGTAAAGAAATGATGGCTCTGTGATTTTACGTCTCCTTGAGTGAGTTTGGCCTATCGCGGTTCACCTTTCGCGGACTCGCTGTTTCGCAGATTTTTTTTAGTGCAGTTTTTTTTTTACAGTATATGAACGCAAATTGTGTCCCTCCCCCTGCGTCCTAATCACGGCCGGTTACGTTGGCGGGTGCAACAAACAGGCACCACACTTGGCACCTTCCCCCTTCACTAGGACACTTTAAAACACTGCACTTTCCTTGCACACAGCACTTTTAACATATTTGCACATCACAAAATAAATTGCACACAACTGGTTTTAAAAAATATGTATTGTCTTTCCTTTAACCATTTTTTATTCCTGAGGCACAGTGGCACTTTAATTGGAAGCTGCTTGTCCCTGGAGGAAAAGGGAGACGATAACAAATTACATTTTAAATTGACTTTGTGCAATAAATATGGTGCAATATCTGTTTTTAGTGATGTGACGTTCTGTGTCGAGTCTTTGAAGCGTGTGCCGAGTAGAGGAGGGGGCGTTTCCGCGAAGCGCTTATCGAGACTTGATTCATTTAGGGGAGGAGCTGAAAATGATGACGTCCGAAGCCTCGCTGCCCGGCTGTACCACGTGACTGATTCAGGAAGTGGTTCGGGTTTTGCCGCGAGTTTTGACAGCGATATAAACTGCTCAGTCTTCATTCAAAATGTGGGTGTTTGATGGAGAGTTGCGATCAGTGAGAGTTTGGAAGTTTGGAGACAGTTTAAACTCACAAAAAAACAATTCTTATTTCTTAGGTAACAACCTGTGGTGTCGCCTGGATGACAGAGTCAGACAGACACAAACACAAAATGTAACAGCAGACGCAAATATTGAGGTCCAACGGTGCATGATGGAGCCAAATATTGGAAGGCTGGAGGACAGAAATATGTCTATCCCCATTTATATAAATTAGCAGTGGCATTCTTGTGTCCGCCTGCCTCATCTGTGCCCTGTGTTTTCGAAAGCAGGAGAAATATTGTCAAAAAAAAGAAATGGCCTGAGACCTGCCACAGTGGAGAAACTGTTGTTTTTAAATAAAAACCAATGATGTGTCCCTGAACCATAATCACCCAACGTTACAAAAGCACAATCACTGTCCAAACTCCAACCCCAACCACCCTCACCTCACTGGAAATGATCATTAGCTTTTTCATAATTTCCAAATAATAATTTTCCATACTGCCAGTATATATATATAAAAGTATTTATATTTATATATATTTATATATATACACACACACAGTATACATCACTACAATATACATGTTTTGCATACTTCTTTACTTTGCTGACAGTTTTATTCACAGGCTTTCTGCAAAATGCAACACACTTCAAATTCATGTCAACTGATATTTTTTGCGTCCAGTAGACGTCCTGCTAGAGCAAATGAAGCTTCAGGAAGCTTTGCACCAGAGTGAAGCAACTGGATGAAAGGCTTCAATGCTTCATGAAGCTTCATCTGCCCATCACTAGTGTTTAGTGTATTTTATTGTGTTTTAATGAATGTGGATCTGCTTTTACTTACCTCCCCTTTTTATCTTCTGTCCAGGTGTGAAAAGAGTCCCCCGGAAACGAGCTCCCTCTTTTATGGTTCCGGGCTGGACCACGTGTAACATTTTGTACAGGGGTTTTAGGTTTGGTGTTTTATTGGTTTATGGGTTTTAACATTTAATTGGTGTAATGGTTTTAGGTTTTATGTATATAGTTGGTGGTTTTAATAGTTATCTGGGTTTTGGGTTTTTTTATGGAGGTTTAGGTTTTGATTTTAAGCTAATGATAATTTTAACCATCCCTGTTTTAGCATAGTGGTTTTATCCAATCAGTAGGACCAGCATAAAAGGCGCCTCCAAACATCAGTCTGGGTTCTGCTGCTGGAGAGGAAACTGCTGCCTGCCTCCATTTTGCACCCTGCACTTTTTGCACTTGCACTTTTGTAATCATTGAAAAAACAAAAGTAAACTGTGGACCACAACTACCTGTGTGTCTGGATTTGTTTTTTAACTTGCTCACTGAACCCCAAGCCGCTCACGGTCAACCTACGTTACAGCGGGTATCGATTACACATGGGTGGGTCAGGACTATACCAGGACTACACCAGAACTAAACCAGGACTACTCTTGGATTTACGCGAGAGAACCCCGAGCAGGGTGTCCGTAAAGCGCAATCGGGCGACGGAAATGATTAGCTCCGTGAGGTGTGGAGCTCTGAGCCGGTCCTTTCTCCTGCGGTCACCTCTGACCCCGTCCCAGCAGAGAGTTCCGGTTTAGTCCTGGTTTAGTCCTGTTTTAGTCCTAGTCCAGTCCTGGTTTAGTCCTCCTCTTCAGTCCTGGAATCAGTCCCAGGTTAGTCCGGAGTTAGTACTTGTTTAGCTTCGGTTCAGTTCGTGGCATATGCAGCGCAAAAGTTTGAAATAATCTCGGGTTAACGGGCGGGTGCGGCCCTGTACTGTCTCCAAAAATGGACCCGTGCAGGACTCTGCGCTGTAGGGCTCCGTTACGAAATAAATTAATCTTCAGTTCGCACTGTTGGGCAAGTTACTTTGAAACTGTAATGCGTTATTTATTACCTATTACTGTCATTTCAAAGTAATTCGTTACATTACAATATTACTGCATTTAAAATGTAAGGCATTACATTACTATTGCATTACTTTAAGTTACTCTCACCAAAATAACTTGCGCTGTATATGGACTGAACCAGGACTAAACCAGGTCTAAACCAGGACTAAACCAGGTCTAAACCAGGACTAAACCAACTGAACTAGGACTAAACCAGAAACTGAACTAGAACTAAACCATAACTGAACTAGGACTAAACCAGAACTGAACTAGAACTAAACCAGAACTGAACTAGGACTAAAACAGGACTCACTGTAGGGACGGGCTCGAAGGTGACGCAGGAGAAAGGAGCGGCTCTGCTCCGCACCTCACGGAGGTAAGAGCGTCTGTCACCCGATCGCTCTTTATGGACCCTGCTGCTCGGGCTCACGGTCCTGATTTCAGCAACTATTTGCAGGGACCCGAGCCGGTGCAAGAGTCTGTTACAGCGCGTAACTTCTACCTTCCTTCACAACGTGTCCAGAAGTCCAACTTTTTGTGTGATGGTTGCATCTTCCTCTGCCTTTTGGGTGCGAGCGCAGGAGCCTTTGTCGGTGCAGAACGTTTCGTCGACGTTGTGGGTTTCGTCGGGGGAGAAAACTTGCAAACCGTACAGCACTTCAGAATCACACTGCTAGAGACTGAACATGTATTTAAATTTGGCAGCTGAACACATTCTGTACTGTACAGGAGACAGGAGTCCCTTGGCCAGTCAGGACGCAGCGGGAGGAACGCAATACACATTCATACAATGTAAAAAAAAACAGGGCATGCAAAATTGCACAAAAAAAATAAAAAATAATAATAATAATCTGCGAAACAGCGAGACTGCGAAAAGTGAACTGCGATAGCGGGAGGGACGAGTGTAAACCAGGCCTAAACCAGAACTGACCCAGGTCTAAACCAGGTCTAAACCAGAAACCAGGTCTAAACCTAAACCAGGTCTAAACAGCGTGGAGTTCTTTGTCAGTCCTTTCGCCCGCGGTTACCTGAAGGTCTATGAGGGCGCATCTCCGGCGTTTCACCGCTGCTGATATCGAGGTGATTTTAGCGAATTTGTATGAAGAAAAACCCACCACTTCAATCCAGGTTAAAAAAAACATTGTAACGCGCGTTACTCATATTTGTACTGAGTAAAATATTACTATTTTTTCCCCTGTAATGCCTTACATTACTGCGTTACAGCAAAAAGTAATGCATTACTGTAATTCGTTACTTTTATAACGCGTTACTCCCAACACTGTCGGTTCGTTACATAAAGAAGGAGGAAAATAACATAAAGACGACAGCAGCGATAAGTTTTAAGAAAGATGCAAAAAGAAGTTGTAACTTTCCTGTCTGAAAAAGAAGTGTATAAAGTGTGTGGTGAGGGGTTTTACAGACTTAAAACAGATATAATAATAAGTTGACGATTTTGCTGATTTCACCTATCGTGGGTTATTTTTAGAACGTAACCCCCGCGATAAACCAGGGACCACTGAATACAAAATTGGTCAGGTCTGGATGGCGAGCTAAGCCCAGGTTTTTACCCTGTCTGAAAAAAAGAACCTGTTAATATACCTTAAATCCCCCCCCCATTTAAAATATGCACTGTGTAACTTTTGCTTGAGTCCATGGAGGTTTGGAGCTTTGCCTGGAATGGTTCGGTATGTCTTTATACTTGGCAGGTGACGCAATCAGGCCATGTTACAGGTCAGATATATGAAGAGACGAGCTTAACATTCACACTTTGCAGCTGATTTCCCTGGGGGTGTGAGGCTAACTGGAGGCTCTGCTCCGTCTGAAGCTCAAATGACTCGTAATTATGACTTTAATCTGAGCTTTATCTTAACACAATCTGACCACAAAGAACTGACTCAGCTGGAACTATAACACGTGAGCTGGTTTGGCTGTTAAACGAGTCCCTCTCAAATAACACAGCTACAAAGCATTAGCCAACAGTTTTTCAGCTAGTCACTCTCGTTTTTTTTTGTGGAAAATCAAACCCCTGGCTCGTGTTTGCTCGTGTTTCCAGTGTGGGCGACAGGAGGTCAGTTGGTGGAGCGTTTGTCCACTGATCTGAAGGTTGGCGGTTCGATAAACTAGGGTGACCATATTTCCATTTTTCCAAAACCCGGACACCTTACCTGGGGTGGAACATCGAGCTACAGTCCCTCGCTATATCGGTTCACATTTGGCATTCTCGCCGTTTCGCGGATTTTTTTTTCTTTTCCTTTTTTTCTGTCGATAAACGAGGGACCACTGTACTCTCACTTCGCAACCTGTGGATGGAAAACGGAGAATTTCTTGTCCAAATCATTGTTACAAATGCGCATTTGCGTTTCGGTATGTTGCAGACTGACCGACTGTGTCTGCTCGCTCCTTCTGAGTCGCAGACGCTACGAGAGACGCTCAGTTTAATGCCCCCAGTGAACGGTACTGAAAACCCGGACATTTGCATCACTTCCAAAAAAAAAAACCCTGGACAGGACCCAGAATACGGACATGTAGGCGGCAGTAGCTCAGTTGGTGGAGCATTCGCCCACTGATCTGAAGGTTGGTGGTTTGAATCCAGCTCTCAACATAAACATCACAGGTTGAGCGGTCAGATCCACTGACCCACAGGTTGGCTGGTGTGATTCCAGCTCCCACAGATGAATGCTGTCGTTGTGTCCTTGGGCAAGACACTTAACCCACAGTGTCTGCGTACACTGGTGTGTGAATGGGTGAGTGGTTCCTTGTTGTAAAGTGCTTTGAGTGACTTGAAGGTGGAAAAGTGCTGTAGAAAAATGTGACCATTTACCATGTCTGGGGAAACGTTTGGTCTCCCTATGATAAACATCATTGGTGGAGCGGTCAGATCCACTGATCCACAGGTTGGTTGGTGTGATTCCAGTTCCCACAGATGAACACTGTTGTTGTGTCCTTGGGCAAGACACTTAACCCACCTCCCCCCCCAGCGTCTGTGTGAGTGTGTGGTGAGTGGTTTCTTGTTGTAAAGTGTTTTCAGAGCCTTGAAGGTGGAAAAAGTGGAAAGGCGCTATACAAAACTGTGACCATTGACCGTTGTGTCTCCATGGTAACTGGATTTTTCTTCCGTAGAGATGCATCCAGAACACCCCCAGTTAGCATTTTCAGCGAGAGGACCGTGACGGTGTTGGTTTCCGCACCTCATCTCGAACCGACCGACTGAGCGTTTGGGACGACACAGTAGATGTCAGCGGGTTCATGCGGGTCACACGCGGGAAAATAAACACGGAAAACGCGTGTGTGGAATATGGAGGAGAAATCAAGTGATAAGAAGATTGTGCCGTGGTCAGAGGAGGAGACCAAATATTTGCTCTATCCGTTGCCTGCTGCCTTCTCCACAGCAGGTGTTGGAGCAGAGGTTGGCTCAGATAAATCATGATTTACATGAATACAAATGCTCGCCGGTGTCGATGATGTGATCCATGATTGTTATTTTCCTCACTGTAACATTCACTTTCAAATGGCCTTGTGTTTATTTGGTGGTAAATCAACACTCTGTCGATGGCGTGTCATGGGTTCACTTAAATGATATGAATGTGGCTCGTAAGATTTTTATTTCCAGGTGTAAGTGGTGCGGGAACCAGCACCGCTCCGGCCAGACTGAAAACAGCGAGTGCGATGTCAGTTGCTTTGCCTCAAATGTTACACTGTACGGATATAAACTTAGCAGGTGACGCCACAGGTGGGACCGAGTCATTGTTTTGCAAGTCTCAAGTCTTTGACCTCAAGTCTGAGTCAAGTCCCAAGTCAAATACAGGCAAGTCCAAGTCGAGTCTCATAAGTGCATAGTCAAGTAAATGCAATTTATATGAATTTTAAGATAAATTGTACTTTAAAATAGTATAAAGTATAGTATACAATGTTGGGAAGGTGACTTTTAAAATGTATTCCCCTACAGATTACAGATTACATACCCCAACATGTAGTTTGTAACGTAATCCATTAAATTAGTTAAGGTCAGCAACGTAATCTGAATACTTTCGATTACTTGATATTGTCGTGCTTTTGAAAACTACATGAATGAAAGATGTTTTGTCTGCTTAAAGACAATAAAAAGACCAGTCTTTACTTAAACATATTAAAAATATTATTGATAGAGAAATAATTTTTATATGAGATCACTGCTGCCTTAAATTATGTCCACCTACTGTTAGTGTCATATTGTTTAGACCTGGTTTTTGACCTGGCTAATCCTGGTTTGGTCCTGGTTTAGCCCAAAATGTGAAAACAGGAAAATACCACCATGTAATCCATTTATTTTAACAAAGTAACTGTAACAGTAACTGTAACTAAATACAGTTACTCATAATTTGTACTCTGATTACATAACATGTAATCTGTTACTCCCCAACACTGATAGTATATTTGTATATGAGTATTTATAGAGTGTACAAGAGTTGTAGAAATTAATTTAGTTTTTTTTTTTTTTTTAAATGTCTTGACAAGATCTTAGTGTGAATCATTACGGTCAGAAATAGAAAAAATTCAAGTGCTTCTCAAGTCGCAGGCCTCAAGCCCAAGTCGAGTCCAGAGTCTTAGTCCATTTTATCAAGTCAAGTCTCAAGTCCAAAAAATAGTGACTCAAGTCCAAGTCACGATTTGCAAGTCCCCACCTCTGGGTGATGCAACTAGGCCAAGTTATAGGTCAGATATATGGAGAGGCGAGCTGAATATAGATACGCTTAAAGGTGCAACTTTTCTGGTGGAGGATCCATCAAACGCTTTTTTTCCGTGGACATGTTATTGCTTTGTCTGAAATGTTCCACAGTACAGTAACGAACCTTTCTATCTTCATGGAGAACAAACCAGCCCAATAGTCCGATGAGGTTCATTTGGTCTTCTGATAATTTATGTTATTAGGTTCTTTTTTCGACCTCTAGTGAGCAGTCGAAACTGTCAGGTAACTCTTGAAAAAGAACCTAACAACAAAAACCTGAAATTTTAAAACTTGAAAATAGAATTAAAACTTTGTTCAAATATACATGTATTCAAAAGGGCAGTTAAAAAAATTGATTATTTCAAAATACTGAGCTGAAGAAATTAGTGCTTAGTGTGTATGTATGAATGTGTATGTATGTGTATGTATATGGGTGTATATAAGTATATATAGGTATGCATGGGTATGTGTATGTGTATATAATGTGTATGTAGGTATGTATATATTATATCTGTGTATACGATGTGTACTATATCTGTGTACATAATATACATATATTTGTTGTTGTTGTTAGATTTGTAATGCAGTGCGGGTACTGTGTATTGCTTATATTGTACAGGAAATGAGAAGTCTGTAGAAAAAAGGGGTGGGGTTAAATAAGTATTTACTTCCTCCCACTCCTTTTTTGGAAACAAGGAAAATTCGGCGTAACATTTATTTTGCCTGTTATTATAGAATAGAAATATTTACTTTTTGTGTTATATCTATGTATCTACATTTTTTATTTATGTTCTATGGGCCCAGTCAAGCAGAAGTAAACATCAAGGCCAAAAATTCAAGTTAATGCATCTGATATAAAAATGTATTGAACAGATACATATGTACTCTAGTTTATGAAACTGTTTACCTTTTTTCTGTACCATTTTTGGTTCTAAAGTTACATATGTTTTAAACAGACCATGTATGAAACATGGAACAAAAATTATTTCCCAAATTTCAAAGACCTGAAAATCATGTAAATAAATGGATGTATTTCATCATATCTTGTGTTATTCCATCTTTGAACTGTTGATGAAGGTACATGATTTTTCAAAAACAAATTTATTTAAAATGATAAAAATTTGCTTGGAAGGACTGACATATTTTATAGAAATAGTTTCCTTTCATTTTTAAGTAATATTAAAGTATTTGAAAGAAAAATGTGACAAATGATGTAAAATCCTGCACCTTCTACTTGTTTGCACAATTTTCCCTCCGTTACTTTTCCCTCCGTTACCATGACCTTTATTAATAAAAAATCTCATTACTCAAAAAGTAAGAGGTTTTTCAACCTAATCTTGTACCATATGGTAGAAAACTATATGAAGCAAATATTCAAACCAGTTTGTTAAGGATATGTAAGTGAGAACCAAGAGTTATCACTGTTTGGATTTATTGCCCAAAAAGTGCTGCATATTTTATTCCCTCTGTTACCGACATGAGTTTTTAAATTTTTTGTCAACAACTTGAAAGAATATCACAGGTTTAACTTGACCCTGTTGGAGTGTAACTCTTTCCTACATTCTGATACTTTACTTATTTCAATAGTTCCTCTAGTTTCTGAATAAGAGACATTTGAATGTAAAAAAATCTGCCCCTGTTTCCCTCCGTTACCACTTGACTGGACCCATATGTTTTACTGTCCGAATAAACACTTATTCATTCATTCAACCAGCCCAAATTACAGGTCAGATCTGTGGAGTCTCACCCGCTCACAGTCGAGATACCTGTTTTTTAGGTATTTCTGAGCTATAAAACCACCTGTAATTGAATAAATGTACAGTAGATCTGCTTAATATCATACTGTGGAACATTCCAGGCAGAGTAATGACACTAAAACATTACAAAGTCCACCTTTAATGCCAAACTGCGGAGCATTTCAGGTGAAGCAAAAACATCTCCACGGAGACAAGACGGCAAATCCTCCTCCAGAGAAGTGCACCTTTAAAGTGTCACATGAAAGCGGCCTCATCGTTAACTTTTTCATGTTCTAATATTATAGTTTAAACCCTCATTTCTCCTGGACGACTCTTCTCCTTAAACCCACCCTCTCCCTGTCCTCCTCTTTATCTCCTGACAGGCGAGCTCACACCGCAGGAGCCTGGACCCGGATCAAAGCGCAGGAGCAAAATTAAATATTGAAAATCATCTGTGACGGTTTTGGCGTTCGGATTTGAACATTTTTATTTTTTATTTTTTTGCTTCTGAAAAATGAAACCGTGGCCTGGCTCCTGTTCTGGGTCTGTATCAGGAGGTGTTCTTTTCCACGGCCAAAATGCAAATGTGAGTCACGATGGCGGAGCAGACGCCTCTTCACTGTCGGATCGGAGCTGAAGGATCCATTTTACATCTCCGCAATCAAAGTCAATGGTTTGAGCAAAAAGCACTTGAATTATGAAGTAACATGAACACGCCACTTCACCAGGGGTTACACAAAGAACGCTTTTGAATTATCCGTCCCGAATATCTGAGAGTTGGGATGTTAAAGGTCTAATATTACACAAAATTGACTCTTGTGACTTTGTTTCATTCACACATGTTTGAGTAACTCTTTATTATTACTCTGTCTACATCTCCAAAGCTCAAAACGCTCTGTTCCACCTTGTGATGTCATGACCAGTGTTGGGAGTAACGTATTATAAAAGTAATGTATTACAGTAATGCGTTGATTTTTGCTGTAACGCAGTAATGTTCGGCATTACAGGGGGGAAAATTGTAACATTTTACTCAGTACAAATGTGAGTAACGCGCGTTACAATGCTTTTTTAACCTGGATTGAAGTGGTGGGTTTTTCTTCATAGAAATTCGCTAAAATCACCGTGAAATCAGCAGCGGTGAAACGCCAGAGACGCGGCCGGATAAACCTTCAGTTAACCGCGGGTGAAAGGACCGAACTCTACGCTGTTTAGACCTGGTTTAGACCTGAGTCACTTCTGGTTTAGACCTGGCTTACAGTCGTCCCTCGCTCTAACGCGATTCACTTTTCGCGGTCTCGCTGTTTCGCTGATTTTTAGAATTTTTTTTTTTTGTGCAATTTTGCATGCCTTTTGTTTTTAGTGTATGAACACGTATTGCGTTCCTCCCGCTGTGTCCTGATCGGCTAAGGGACTCCTGTCTACTGTACAGTACAGTACAGAATATGTTCAATCTGTAGCAGTGTGATTCTGAAGTGCTGTATGTCTGCAAGTTTTCTCTCCGACAAAATCCACAACGTCGACGAAATGTTCTGCACCGACAAAGGCTCCTGCGCTCACACCCAAAAGACAGAGGACGATGCAAACCATCACACAAAAAGTTGGACTTCTGGACACGCTGAAGGAAGGTAGAAGTTACGCGCTGTAGCAGAGTCTTGCACCGGGTCTTGTACCCGCAAATAGTTGCTGAAATCAGGACCGTGATCCCGAGCAGCAGGGTCCATAAAGAGCGATCAGGCGACAGCCGCTCTTACCTCCATGAGGTGTGGAGCAAAGCCGCTCCTTTCTCCTGCGGTCACCTTCGAGCCCGTCCCTACAGTGAGTCCTGTTTTAGTCCTAGTTCAATTCTGGTTTAGTCCTCCTCTTCAGTCCTGGAATCAGTCTGAGGTTAGTCCTGTTATAGTCCTGGTTTAGTCCTGGTTCAGCTCTGGTTTAGTCCTGGTTTAGACCTTGTTTAGTCCTGGTTCAGTCCATATACGGCTCAAAAGTTCAGCTTTTTCGCAGTTATTTTGGTGAGAGTAACTTAAAGTAATGCAATAGTAATGTAATGCCTTACAATTTAAATGCAGTAATATTGTAATGTAACGAATTACTTTGAAATGACAGTAATAAGTAATAAATAACGCATTACAGTTTCAAAGTAACTTGCCCAACAGTGGTCATGACGCAGTATGTTTTTAACAAGGAAACAACATTTTACATCATCTAGATCAGAAAATAGTGCAACGTAGGCCTGATTTTTTTGTACATGTATGTATGTAAACCCAAACGTTCAGAGTAATTAAATAGATTAAGCTGTGCATAGTCAAAGTTTTAGAAATAGTCCTTCTAACTTACTTATCTCATGTTGTTGTAACATGTTCTTCTTTCTGAGTAATTGTAACTAATATTTTTTGATTAAAGAGAACTATTGTGGGTATAAATGAGCGTAACTTAAAACATAGATGAGGTACAACTTAGTAGATTGAAGTAATTAAATACTGAGAATGATAAAGTCTTGTTATTTCTATTGGTTCAAATAGGGATGATTTAAAAATAAACTTCATTTATATAGTACAAAATACAACACAATTTCAAAGCGCTGTTTGAAAACTCCCAATTTTAAGTAATAAAAATGAAAATAATTGAGTTGCTTTAAAAGAAAACTAAGAGTCATATTAACTGCAAATATTTGAGTTGAACTAAATTTGCACTTTTAATCCAGCTGTTATTAAAAGGTACAAGTAGCAAGCCATTTGACCTTTTAAGTTCTGGAAGATTGTGACATCAATTTAAAATAACTGAGGTAATCGATTGTCTAAATTTCTCTGAGTTGAGGTAACTTATTTGGGTTTACTTTGTGTCTTGGCCCAGTTCAGATTTTTCAGATTTCAGCTCTTGAGGTCAAAATAAGTCCACTGTACTGCCTGGATCATATTTAAAAGTGTCAGAGAATCAGGAAGTGTGTTTTAGCATGCTAGTTGTTGTTAGACTTATGCTGTCATATTCTTTAGAAATACACAATTCTGTGCGTAATTTCATGTTTTGTCCATCCAATAACATTAACATCAAACTAGAAAACAGAAGTTACGTCCAGAGTTGGTGCCACTGACTGAATACAACAATATAATTAGATCAGACCTTCTCAGATATTGGGGCGGTGCGATGCCGGGGCGGCGTGTGTGTTTTTTTTGGCCATCTTAGAATAAAGTGTAATGGCACATCCACTACAGTAGTTGGCAGTGACGCTCTCATTGTCAGAGTGTGCGCAGGGAGTATTAGCCATGGATCTATTAAAATAAGTGGATACAGTATTGCTGCTTGTAGCTGCCTCGAGTTGACGTAGTGGCCACTCAGTGGTTCTACAGTCGAAAAAATCCCATGGGCCGAGAGAAGATTTTTCTCATAGAGGCAATGTAATCACAACCTGCTCGTGTTCGGCTGACAGGGACCTACAACTTTCAAAAATGTCGGATTTTGTGGCGATTTTTACCTATTTTTAGATCATAAACTTTTTCTCGCTCAAAATCCTTCAGTTGTCTTAAAAAACACTTTATATTCCGTTAGCTCCGGCTCCGCTCTGCTCGACTCTCGTTCCTCTCGCTCTGATTGGTCAAAGCGATCACGTGATACACGAGCCCGCGCTCCGTGCGTGTGGTCGCGTGCATTCGCGTGTGCCCATGGGAGAAAAGAGCACTACTGCGCATGCTCGGTCGGCCCACAGCCACCGGAAGTACCTCGCCGGGCTAATCTGGGATCATGCGCCATTGAGCTCAGCCCATTGACTTGAATGGGCGGCCATTTTGGAACCTGGGGGCTTGGTATTAGCGCCATAGTGTCGAGGTTTTTTTGCACCGAGTAAAGGCACACATCACACAGAGCAGGAGACATGAAGTACAGAGAACACACTGTATGTCAGGATGTAGAGTATATGTTGGCCAGCATGAAGCCAAACAAATTACAGCGTCATTTAAAGACATTATTATCCCAATAAGCCATTTTTTTTTTTTTTTTTTTTTTTTTTTTTGCGAAAACATGCCGAATATTGCCAACACTCATCCCGCTTTGTGAATGCTACTTCAGTAAACCAGAGAGTTCTGTTAGTGTCATATAAGGCGGTGTACCAAAGAACAGAGGAGCTGATACTGCCCAACTATAACACGGACATCATTTTAAAAGACGAGGAGGACGCAGCGTACGGCGGACCGCGTCATAACGCAGGTGAGCACAGCGTATGTAGGCGACTGAAGGCGAGGGTGTGATTGTGGGGGGCGCCAAATGTTTTCTTCTTCCTGGGGGGGTGTAACAGAAAATAACTGAGAAGCACTGAATTAGGTCAACATGAATGTTACTTTTATTTTCTGTAGTGGGTGCAGACCTTGACTCACATCTATGGCTGGGAAGAGGGACCTGAACACGCTCCTGTCCATCCTGGAGAACCCCCAGGCCCCCCTCACGTCACCAACAGGAGAGGACCTTTGGTTTATCTTCATACAGAACATATGAAGAATTGAAATTGTGTTTTTCAATCCCAATTGTATAAATAAATAATATAAATGGAAAAGTCCAAGTGTTCTTTGGGGAGACACAGATTCCAAGCTTGGCAGCCTGGAGGTTAAAGAGAGGAAATATGAGTAAATTGATATAAATTGATGTACTATATTGTGTGTATTGTATGATGTATAGTTGCTGTCTGAAAAACTAATTTCCTTCAGGATAATAAAGTATCTGTCTAATGTAATCTTCTTCATTTTGGTCTTTGTCAAAAGTTGATCTCAGACACTAAGCAGGACTGGGCCTTCTGGGAAAACTGCAGAGAACACACACTGTCAAACTGTTATTTATAGTTTCATTAGGTGTTGGTGGTGATCAGAGGGGCGCAGATTGGCAGCCTCGCTTCTGTCAGTCTGTCCCAGGGCAGCTGTGGCTACAATAATATGTTACCACTGGTGTCGTAGTACTCAAGACCGGCCTCCAGATCTTTTTTCACAGTCTTGGTGTCGTCTCGGACTCGAGCGCACTTGGACTCGGTCTTGTCTCGGTCTTGTAGGCGCTTGGACTCGGTCTTGTCTCGGTTTTGAAGGAGCTTGGACTTGGTCTTGTCTCTGTCTTAAAGGCGCTTGGAACTTCGGTCTCTTGTCTCGGTCTTGAAGGCGCTTGGACTCGGACTCTCTTGTCTCGGTCTTGAAGGCGCTTGGACTCGACCTTGTCTCGGTCTTGAAGGTGCTTGGACTCGGTCTTGAAGGTGCTTGGACTCGGTCTTGTCTCGGTTTTGAAGGTGCTTGGACTTGGTCTTGTCTCTGTCTTAAAGGCGCTTGGACTTGGTCTTGTCTCGGTCTTGAAGGCGCTTGGACTCGACCTTGTCTCGGTCTTGAAGGTGCTTGGTCTCGGTCTTGAAGGCGCTTGGACTCGGTCTTGTCTCGGTTTTGAAGGTGCTTGGACTTGGTCTTGTCTCTGTCTTAAAGGCGCTTGGACTCGGTCTTGTCTCGGTCTTGAAGGCGCTTGGACTTGGTCTTGTCTGGGTCTTGAAGGCGCTTGGACTTCGGTCTTGTCTCGGTCTTGAAGGCGCTTGGACTCGGTCTTGAAGGCGCTTGGACTCGACCTTGTCTCGGTCTTGAAGGTGCTTGGACTCGGTCTTGAAGGCGCTTGGACTCGACCTTGTCTCGGTCTTGAAGGCGCTTGGACTCGGTCTTGAAGGCGCTTGGACTCGACCTTGTCTCGGTCTTGAAGGCGCTTGGACTCGGTCTTGAAGGCGCTTGGACTCGACCTTGTCTCGGTCTTGAAGGCGCTTGGACTCGGTCTTGAAGGCGCTTGGACTCGGTCTTGAAGGCGCTTGGACTCGGTCTTGTCTCGGTCGTTATTTGGACTCTGTCTTGTCTCTGACGCTCATCAAGTTCGATCATATTTCATTACGGCCGCTGTTGTCCACAATAAACTTGTACTGGCAAGATGAAACGAAAAGCAAAAACAAATCAAAATGTACGGTGTCGGCACAGAGCAGGTCTACTGCGATATGTGGGCTGAAGTTTGCCGGTCTTGTCTCGGTCTCGACCATTAAAAGTTTCGGTCTTGTCTCAGTCTCAAACCTCAGAGGTCTTGGTTTTGTCCATCTTGTCCTTGTCTTGTCTTGTCCTTGTTCCCTGTGGTCTCGGACTGGTCTTGGTCTGGATTAGTGTGGTCTTGACGACAACATTAGTGACCACCGTCGGGTCTGGAGTGAATGAAAAATGCACAAAATTGTAAAGCAACTTTGAGCATCTGCAAAAGCTCTAATGCATTACTGCTGTGATTTGATACGGTTTCTGTCTCTTAGCAAACTGTATTCTGCTAAATGTTTCAGTAAAAGAATTACCAGCTGCCAAGAAAGTACAATCAATTATTTCTTACAAACATATTAATTTATTACCTTCCTGAAAATGTACAGTTGGAGAAAATGCCTGACCATAAATAAGACCTAAATACTCTGCATTTGCATGAGGCCTGGACGTCGCTGTCAGATCTGTCTGCGAACGTCTTTGTAGTTGAATAAGTTTCTCAGAGTAAGTTTCAGAGCCGGTGTCCTGAGCGTGTCCCTGTGGTAATATATTCTGAACAGCAGCAGCAGCAGGACAGACGCGTGGACAAGGTGAGGACAGAGGACGGGGGACAGACTCATGCATATGGATGTGTCCCATACAGACCTGAGGCGACAGAGATGAGGAGGAGGGACAGGGGGGACAGGGGCAGGACGTGGGACACCAAGCTCCGGTTTTACAGTGAGGGAGATTCCATTGCGCAGGGGAAATAACACGACTGCTGCTGTGGGACTGTGGGACTTTAAAATGACTTAAAGGTGCATTGTGTAACTTTTTTGCCGGGGGTTAGTCACCTGCTTGTTTCTATGGATGTGTCATTGCTCTGCCTGGAATATTCCACAGTGTGACATTAAACTACTCTACATCAGTGGTCCTCAAAATTAAAGAAACTCTATTTAACCCTATAAAGTCATTTGTATCATATTTGATACACAACATTGTGTGACCTCTGCCCATCCACTTAATCACTTAATCGGTCTTGTAGGCGCTTGTAGGTTTTCATTCCGCACTCTTCTCTCCAATTTATGTCTCTCTGTTTTAATTTTAATCTTTATGATTATTTATGTTTCAGTTTGTTTGTATTATGATTTTAATGTATTTCTTATTCTGTAAAGCACTTTGAATTACTTTGTGTATGAATTGTGCTATATAAATAAACTTGCCTTGCCTTGCCTTAATCAATATTTTTCCTGGAAAACCTGTTGTATACAATTAAATAATTAAATTAAATTAAACTGTCAGCTGCCCCCTAGTGGGCTTTCCATGGTTTTCAGTAAATAACAGGCTCAGAGGAGGCATTTTCAAAATGGCCACACTGGTGGTGTGACTTTCTTTGTTTTTGGAGGAACAATTTTGTAAATTTTGAAAAGTTAAGTGGAAGAATTGCCTAAATATTGTTAGTGATTCTCCAATATGAACATTTACTTTCTTAGATTAATCTATGAAGTCTACATATTTTTATTTTCATTTTGTAGAAAAATCATGTTAAAATTGTTTGTATCACATTTGATACAGCGGGTCTTTGTAATTATGTTCCTCGTCCATCACTATAATGTATTTTATGACGCAATCTTCATAATTCATGCAATTCCATGCAAATTTAACACCACACAATTTTTTGTATTTCATAACTAAGATGTCACCTTAAAAATATATTTTCAATTGTTATTATTATTATTATCATTATTATTATTATTGTATAATGGTGAAATTTTGATCTTTACATGACTTGTATATAAGTGAATAGTGTAATGATCTGTTTGGTGTAACTGTCCTGCCTCTTCAACTTTCACACAGAAAATCACTAATAATAATCTATATTTTACTGGTTCAGAGGATACAGAGGATTCACTCATTTATTTTTTTACATATATTTATAATAATGTCACACACGTGTACGGTGAGAAATGTAATGTACATCTGAGCTTGAACAAGGACCCAAACTGTTTTAAATAAAAATCATCCTGTTCAGACATTTAAAAACATAAAAGGAAATGTTCAGAAAGGTTTTTCTGTGTTCTAAATGCATCAAAGAGAATTCTGTTTGGTCCTAAAATAAACATGGTCGGGTTCTATAAAATTGCCATAAAGGCCTAAAGTATCAAACACAATACATTTTTTATTTCTAAAATGGTCAAAGTTATCATTATCTTTGTTTACATTTTGTTCAAAAGTCCAATAATGAGTTAAATATCAAAAAATCTGAATTTTCTGTCAGTTATTTCATGTGTCAGGTTTTATAGGGTTAATTACCGCTGGTGATGTACAGGAAAACACAGTGAATATTGTTTTCAATCCTGCTTTTTTTAAAGGTATTTCTGTAAAGCTGAGACATTTTGGTAACACTTTATAATAACTCCACCTTATTTAGCCTTAATAAAGCATGAACAAAGACTTAATTAATAATGATTCACACTTAGTAACTACTTAATTACTACCTGAATTAGCACTTAACTTGCACTTAATTCGCCTGTGCTGTAAATAGTTACTCAATACTTCTTAATTACTCATGAACTAACCATTTGCATGTTTACAAATGTATATTTAAGTACACATTTGAGCATTTATTAATCATTAGTAAGCTATGAGAGAATGATTTACTAATAATGCAATGCAATGATAATTCAGGCAGCTATTATATGTTAGTTAAGTCTTTTTGAGAGCTTTTCTAAAGTGAAGACTAATTATGTTTATTAAGCATTTGTTAAGGTTGGTCAAATTCCAGAGAAACAATAATGCATGACTAGTAAATTATTCTCTCATGGCTTACTAATCATTAATAAATGCTCAAATTTGTACTTAAATATATATTTACAAATGCACACACAAAAGGTTAGTTCATGAGTAATTAAGTAAGAAATATTTATGAGTAACTATTTACAGAACAGGCGAATTAAGTGCAAGTTAAGTGCTAATTCAGGTAGTAATTAAGTAGTTACTAAGTGTGAATCATTATTAATTAAGTCTTTGTTCATGCTTTATTAAGGCTAAATAAGGTGGAGTTATTATAAAGTGTTACCGACATTTTCTCTGTCTGTCCTTATTTTAGTTTTCACGGTGTCCATTGTGTTGATGGAGTCGAAGATAATTGAGAATAAATATGCTCATCAGTACGGAGCGTGAAGTCCTTTTTTGCGAAGAAAACCAGGAGAAGAAAAACCTGACGAAACAGAGCCAAGTTACAAGTCAGAGAGGAGAGGAGAGAGGAGAGGGGAGGGGTGCGCGGAGATTCCGTGCCCGGAGAAGTGAGGAGCAGGGGGAAGAGTGGATCGGGCAGCGGGGACAGGAGCAGGAAAGGGGTGCAGAGAAGGTTGCGCGGAGATTCAGTGCGAATGAACTAGCTACAACACGCAGCAGCAAGCGGACTCTTTCTTTGCCTTGAAAATTAAGTTTTCAGACATAGGATATCGCTTTCGTGTCCTGAAAAACGTTTGTCTAACTCTTGGAAATAAAATACGTTTTCATAATAAGCAGAAGGTGTAATTTGGCGACCAATGCGTCAGTTTTTAGACCCTTCGTCTGCTTCAGTCGCGCCATCGCTGGAATGAATCTTCAAGAATCACCTTAGTTCGGCTTCGCTGCTTTTCCCCTTGTCTTCTTCTTTCAGCGACCTCAAAAACGGACTTTCTTTTGCGGCGAACTGCTCCTGGATTCTTGTCGCCATTGCAACAAACTTTGTGCGAACTGCGAGGAAGATATAGGTCAAAAAAAGCCGCTAAGAACTGTTGCGTTGGTGGAGTAAACAGCGTCTGTGCGTCTTGCGTCTGTGGACTGCGTGACAGTCGTACGTAAACCACGTACCGGCGGCGCAGGCAAGTCAGTTACACTAGAAACGTAGGGAGTTTGATTGACAGCCTGTCAGCTCACAGATAACGAGGCAGTGTCGTTATCTATTGGCAAATGTTTAGCTCCACCACGTCCAGAGTTGATGAATTTTTATTCTCTTTTTTTTGGTCATCATAATTACAAGGCTACTGCACCTTTATAATCTATCATTGACAACTTGAAACAAAAAAAACAAAACAAAAAATCCTCCATACAACCTTTAAGCCCATTACTATAAAATTAATAAGTGCGCTTCCATTTTCCGTTGTGCCATCCTGTGTGACAAAGTATAAACCACACAAAGATTAGATTCATATTAATAATAATAATTCTGTTTAAACGCGGTTACTTTGAAATTGTCCCAAAGAAATCAAATTTAAACCTCATTTTCTCCACCTCGTCCTCCCCAAACCCCCGCAGACGAAGCACACGGACGTTTTTGACACCTGGTAATAGCTCCAGATTCCCCCCGTCACATGAACACCTCCTCTGGGTCGGACGGTGTGACTCTCCCCTGTCCACCTCCACACACACGCGCACACACACACACACACACACACACACTGGTCCGGTCACAGTGTGTGGCCGTGAAATCCCCCGGGAAACGAAAACAGCACATTAATGTTTAAACGCAGAGTCGTGAGTCAGTGTTATTCTGAGTCACGACAAATGATTCTATAGTAATAATTATAGTTATGAAAACAGAATAAATCAGGGCGCCGCTAAAATGTAAGTTAGAGCTGTTCTCTGTCCCATTTCTGGTGGGGAGGTTTTGCCACAGAGATGACGCTGTTTTGCCTAAAAAGTTCCACGGTATAGCATTAAACTAGGATTTATTGAGTTGTTTTTATGACTTAAATACACCTTTTAAAAACGTATCGGTTTAGATCTGAGCTGTAACTTGGCCTGGTGAGTGGCATCCATGAAGACTGGGAAGTTTAATGCCACGCTGAGGAACATTTGAGGCAAAGCAATAACATCTCCATGGAGACAAGCAAGCGTTCTCTAGGGCAACTTGTTTTGGATGTTGTGTTTATGGTAAAATGAATGATAATGGACTTTTATATCATTTATTTAACAGCTAAAACAATCAAAACAATGTGTTACTGCTGCTGGAGGAAAAAAAACACAAAAAAAAAACCAGAAAAATTCAATCGTGCACTAAGGTGGTTGATTTTTGGACGAAATGGTGATGTTTTTATTGTTTTTGGCCTTTCGTGCACATGGAGCTGGTGTTTCAAGTGTGTTTTGAAAACGGGTTCCAGAGTGGAGAAATCTGAAAACGCCAGCATTGCATTGTCTTGTGGACGACCAAACTGCAGCTTTTGGAAAATGATGATGTCACGACCCCGTCATTGCCACGAGTGTTTGTTGCAGAAGAGGAAGGACTTTATTTTGTAGTATTGTGTGTCCAGTGGCTCTGGCTGTGTCCTGTTTACATCACCACAAACAGCTGTGGCAGATGTATTACACTGTTTTCACTCAGTGCTCCATTGTCGTCTGGACGTGAATATTTACTGATTACGTGTGTTTGGACGCACATTTTTTTCAACCCACACAAATAAAAAAAAATCCAGCAGTCGTGTGGACATAGCCTTAAAGAGCTTCAACCACCAATCACTCTCACACACATTATCGCATAGGCACCTGAGTTAAGTTCCTCGCACAACACAACAACAGGAACGTACGATAATCTTGAACTGAACCACAGACGAGTTGATGTGTGAACTATTTAAAACAACCTAAAACATGCATGAGTACAGTCCTCCAGCTAAGGTCCTCACCAAGACTAGCAACAAGGGATGAGCATGATTAGCCATCTAATCAATAATTTATTAAGAATTTCGTCGATCACCTTCATTTTTAAGCGACAAATCGAATGTAGTGTTGCTGTGTGTAGCATAAGGAGACGAGGCTGCGTCCGACAGCGCAAACACTGGAGTCTCGGCCTCACAGTCCCACGTTTGGGCTCTGGCTCCTCCTTGACGATCACTAGGATCAGTGCACCAGTTATGATGGGGTTTTTTGAGTATCCTGGTTTGGTCATGGTGCATGTAAACGCAGTATCTCGGTTACTGCAACATAAAGTCGAGTGCTCATGCGTCCAAAAGACAAACGCTTTTCAGTCTTTTTATCACAACAGAAGCCAAAATAAATAAAGTGACCAACATAAATAAAGTGAAATGATGTTAAATAAAGAGCTGCACTGAACCTGCACACGTCTGATCTCTGAAAACATGAACCATCTCCAACACGACACACACACAGAACACACTCACCATCATCATCATCATCATCCCTCTGTCACAGAGAGAACACTCATATTCCACTGAGTCGTGTCCTTTAGTCCGACAAGATGGACCGCATCAGCGCACAAGGAAAGAGCTGTTTTTTTCAGCGCTTATAGTTTATGCAAATGAGTCATGTGGTTTTATGTTTTGTTTCTGTAAATCATAAACAAATGTGTCAAAGCTAAAGTCAAACACATTATAATGTCAAACGGGCTGATGTGGCTCTAGAGTCTTTATGTTTATATGTTGTAAAGTTGAGTTTATTTATGCAGATTAGTAACAGTAATAATAACGATGATCGTTTTAATATAAAAACGTTAATGATTCATCAAAAATCGTTAATTCTTCCATCGATCGATTAAGAAAATTTACTCGAATGCAATAACAAGATCACAGAGACGGGTAATAGTTTTGCTGATTAAAACTGATCATAAAGGCTGTGTTTATTATTTTTGTCAACTAAAAATATTTCCATTCAGTCAGCAGACGTGTTTCTTGTATTAAGTGTTTTTTTTAAAGTGTTTTTAGGCGACTCTAGAGCAAATCCAAACACAATAGTTCTTCTTTAACTCTGCTCTGAGCCACATCTGTACATGTGACACATCATTTAACAAACACGTCCTTACACCTCTTCAAGTGTTTAGACTCAAAATACACAAGTGCTCATCTGCCTCCTGACAAATGATGTTCCTCAGGACTTTAACCTGTGAATGCTCCTCTCTCCTCACATCCCTCCTCTCCTCTTCTCTTTCCTCTCCTCTCCTCTTTCATCTTCTCTTTTCCCTGTCTTCTCCCCTCTCTTCTCGCCTCTCATCTCTCCCGTCCTTTCTTCTCTCTCTCTCTACTTTCTTCTTTCCTCTCTTCTCTTCACTTCTCTTCTCTTTTCTTCTCTCCTTTCTCCTCTTCTCCCCCATCCTCTCCTCTCCTTTCCCCTCTCCTCTCTTCTCTCCACTCTCCTCTTCTCTCTCCTTTCCTCTCCTTTCTTCTGTCTCCTCTCACCTCTCCTCTTTCTTCTCTTCTCTCCCCCCTCTTCTCTGCTTTCTTCTCTCTTCTTTTTTCCTCTCTTCTCTTCGTCTCTCCTCTCTCTAATCTCTCCTCTCTCCTCTCATCTTTTCCTTTCTTCTCTCCTCTCCTCTCTTCTTTCTACTCTCTCTTCTCGTTGCTCCTCTCATCTCCCTGTCCTCTCTCATCTTCTCCTCTCTTCTCTTCTCTCCCTTCTTCTCTTTCCACTCCTCTCTAATTTCTTCTCAATCTTCTCCTCTCTATCCTCTCTCCTCTCTTTCCTCTCGTCTCCTTTCTTCTCTCCTCTCCCCTCTTCTCTGTTCTCTCCTCTCTCAACTCTTCTCTACTTTCTTTTCTCTCCTCTCCTTACTTATCTCCTCTCTTCTCCCCTCTCCTTTCTTCTCCTCTCCTCTCTCTTCACATCTCGCCTCTTCTCCCCTCTTCTCTTTCCTTTCTCTCCTCTCCCCTCTTTCTTTTCCTCTCTGGTTCACGGTGAAGATTTGAAGATGAGGTAATAAAAAAGCTGCCTCTCTCTCCTCTCCTCTCTTCTTTCCTTTCTTCTCCTCTCCTTTTTCCTCTATCCTGTTTCCTCTTCTGTTTTCTCCTCTCCTGACATCTTTACCTTCCTCTGTCCTCTCTCCTCTCCTTTCTTCTGTCTCCTCTCACCCCTATCCTCTTTTCTCCCTTCTTCTCTTCTCTCTTCTGTCTTCTCTCCTCTCCCCTCTCCTTACATCTCTCCTCTCATCTTTTCCTCTCCTCTTTCCTTTCTCCTCTTCTCTTTGCTCTCCTTTCTTCTCTTCTCTCCTCTCTTCTTTCTACTCTCTCCTCTCTCTTCTTGTCACTCCTCTCATCTCCCCGTCCTCACTCCCCTCTCTTCTACTCTCTCCTCCCCTCTGTCCTTTCTCCTCTCCTCTCTCCCCTGTTCTGTATTCTCTCCTTTCTCTTTCGTCTCTCCTTTCTCCTTTCCACCCTTCTCCTCTCTCTTCTCTCCTCTTTCCTTTCTTCTCCTCTCCTTTTTCCTCTCCTCTATTCTGTTTCCTCTCTTCTCTCCTCTCCTTCTCCTGTCTCCTCTCACCTCTCTCTCTTATTTTCTCTCCTCTTCTCTCTTCTGTCTTCTCTCCTCTCTCCTTACATCTCTTCTCTCCTCTCCTCTCTCCCGTCTTCTTGACTCTCTTCTCTTCTTTTTTCCTCTCGTCTTTTCCTCTCCTCTCTCCTCTTCTCTCCTCTCTCTCTCCTTTCTTCTCTCCTCTCCTCTCTTCTTTCTACTCTCTCCTCTTTCTTCTTGCCGCTCCTCTCCTCTTATCTCCTTTCCTATCCCCTCTTTCTCCTCTCTCCTCTTTCCTTTCTTCTCCTCTCCTTTTTCCTCTCCTCTATTCTGTTTCCTCTCTTCTCTCCTCTCCTCTCTTCCTGACATCTTTACCTTCCTCTGTCCTCTCTCCTCTCCTTTCTTCTGTCTCCTCTCACCCCTATCCTCTTTTCTCTCCTCTCTCCCTTCTCCTCTCTCCCCCTCTTCTCTAGTCTCTTCTCTCTCCTCTTCTTTTTTCCTCTCTTCTCTACTTTCTTCTCTCTTCTTTTTTCCTTGTCTTCTCTTCTCTCTCCTCTCTCTCCTCTCTTCTCTCTCCTCTCTCCTCTCTCCTCTCTTCTCTCTCCTCTCCTCTCTTCTCTCTTCTCTCTCTCCTCTCTCCTCTCTCTCTCTCCTCTCTCCTCTCTTCTTCTCTCTCTCTCTTCTCTCTTCTCTCCTCTCTCTCTCTCTTCTCTCTCCTCTCTCCTCTCTCCTCTCTCTCTCTTCTCTCTCTCTCTCTCTCTCCTCTCTCTCTCCTCTCTCTCTCTCTCCTCTCTCTCTCTCTCCTCTCTCTCTCTCTCTCTCTCTCCTCCTCCTCTCTCCTCTCTCCTCTCTTCTCTCTCTTCTCTTCGGTCTTGGTCTGGCGGTTCACGGTGAAGATTTGAAGATGAGGTAATGAGAGGCTGACAGTACCAAGATGGCGGCGGCGTGGCTGTTTTTAGTGGCGGTGTGGGGCTGGATGTGGTCGCTCCAAAAGCGGCACAAGGGAGAGTCCGCTGGTATTTACGTCGAGGGCAGCTGCACTTTTCTCGGCGCGGGACAATTATCGTTTCGCGGTCGGTTAGAGCCAAGAACAACAATGAGAGCCACCCCCTCGGAGCTGCAGCCTGAGCGCTCGAGGACGCTCCTCTCTCTCTCTAGAAGTACGGTGTGTTTTCTGTTTAAAGATGAGTTTAAAGTGACAGATAATACTCCCTACAACTGTGCAAAAACTCACCTTTATGTGACAGATAATACTCCCTACAACTGTGCAAAAACTCACCTTTATGTGACAGATAATACTCCCTACAACTGTGCAAAAACTCACCTTTATGTGACAGATAATACTCCCTACAACTGAACAAAAACTCACCTTTATGTGACAGATAATACTCCCTACAACTGAACAAAAACTCACCTTTATGTGACAGATAATACTCCCTACAACTGAACAAAAACTCACCATTATGTGACAGATAATACTCCCTACAACTGTATGCAAAACAACTCACCTTTATGTAACAGATAATACTCCCTACAACTGTACAAAAACTCACCTTTATGTGACAGATAATACTCCCTACAACTGTACAACAACTCACCCATTCTTATGTAACAGATAATACTCCCTACAACTGTACAACAACTCACCTTTTTATGTACAGATAATAATCCCTACAACTGTACAATAAACTCACCTTTATGTAACAGATAATACTCCCTACAACTGAACAAAAACTCACCTTTATGTAACAGATAATACTCCCTACAACTGTACAACAACTCACCCTTATGTAACAGATAATACTCCCTACAACTGTACAAACAAAACTCACCTTTATGTAACAGATAATACTCCCTACAACTGTACAAACAACTCACCTTTATGTAACAGATAATACTCCCTACAACTGTACAACAACTCACCTTTATGTAACAGATAATACTCCCTACAACTGTAAAAAACACCTCATTCTTATGTAACAGATAATACTCCCTACAATGTACAATAAACTCTTATGTTAACAGATAATACTCCCTACAACTGCCCTACAACAACTCACCTTATGTAACAGATAATACTCCCTACAACTGTAAAACACCTCATTCTTATGTAACAGATAAATACTACAACTGTACAACAACTCAACTTATGTAACAGATAATACTCCCTCAACTGACCTCCTTATGTAACAGATAATACTCCCTACAACTACAACAACTCAACTTATGTAACAGATAATACTCCCTACAACTGTACAACAACTCACAATTATGCAACAGATAATATGTACCAGATAATACTCCCTACAACAACTATCATGCCAACATGCACTTCCTGATTATCAGACAATAAACTGATTTATAATTAGATGCATCTTACTTTGACCTCAAGAGCGGCTTATACAAGACAATATTTTGTTTGTTTTCAGCTTTTCAAACCTGTGAATGTGTTTTATATTATTAGATTTATCTGTGACCGTTTGATTTCTTTTGTCGCTTTAATTGTCGGACAAAAAAGACGATGGAAAACCCTTTAGGCTCAGACGTTATAATTAGTGGTTTACAGCTCGATTTCAAACACGAGCGGAGACAAAGCAGAGACGCGTTTAAGATCCTCTTTTTATCACCGACTCTAGAGGAGCACAAACTGTTTTCTTTTTTTTGTTTTTTTTTATGACAATCAGTGTTGGGAAGGCGACTTTAAAATGTTTTCCCCTACAGATTACAGATTACATCCCCCAAAATGTAGTTTGTAACGGAATCTATTAAGTTACTTAAAGTGAGTAATGTAATCTGAATACTTTGGATTACTTCTGTAGAGAAGCAAAGACGAGGATCTTAACATAAGATGTTTTATCTGCTAAAAGAAAATAAAAAGCCCAGACTTTAATGAAACATATTAAAAATATTATTGATAGAAGAAGAGGAGACACGGTCCACGCAGCAGGATTTAGTCCTGTTAAATCCTGGTTTAGTTTTGGTTTAGACCTGGTTTAGACCTGGTTTAGACCTGGTTTTAACCTGGTTTACCTGGTTTACCTGGTTTAGACCTGGTTTTAGACCTGGTTTTAGACCTGGTTTTAGTCCTGGTTTTAGATCTGGTTTTAGACCTGGTTTTAGACCTGGTTTTAGACCTGGTTTTAGACCTGGTTTTGACCTGGTTTTAGACCTGGTTTTAGACCTGGTTTAGTCCTGGTTTAGACCTGGTTTAGACCTGGTTTAGACCTGGTTTAGACCTGGTTTAGGTTTTACCTGGTTTTGACCTGGTTTTAGACCTGGTTTTAGACCTGGTTTTAGTCCTGGTTTAGACCTGGTTTAGACCTGGTTTTAGACCTGGTTTAGACCTGGTTTTAGACCTGGTTTTGACCTGGTTTTAGACCTGGTTTTGACCTGGTTTTAGACCTGGTTTTAGACCTGGTTTTGACCTGGTTTAGACCTGGTTTTAGACCTGGTTTTCTGGTTTTACCTGGGACCTGGTTTTAGACCTTTTGACCTGGTTTTAGACCTGGTTTTGACCTGGTTTTAGACCTGTTTTGACCTGGTTTAGACCTGGTTTTTAGACCTGGTTTGACCTGGTTTTAGTCCTGGTTTTAGACCTGTTTTGACCTGGTTTTAGACCTGGTTTTGACCTGGTTTAGACCTGGTTTTAGTCCTGGTTTTAGTCCTGGTTTTGACCTGGTTTTGACCTGGTTTAGACCTGGTTTAGACCTGGTTTAGACCTGGTTTAGACCTGGTTTTAGTCCTGGTTTTAGACCTGGTTTTAGACCTGGTTTTGACCTGGTTTTAGACCTGGTTTTGACCTGGTTTAGACCTGGTTTTAGTCCTGGTTTAGACCTGGTTTTGACCTGGTTTTAGACCTGGTTTTGACCTGGTTTAGACCTGGTTTTAGTCCTGGTTTTAGTCCTGGTTTTGACCTGGGTTTGACCTTTTAGACCTGGTTTAGACCTGGTTTAGACTGGTTTAGACTGGTTTAGTCCTGGTTTTAGACCTGGTTTAGTTTAGACCTGGTTTAGACCTGGTTTAGTATCCGGCAATGAGTGGAAATATCGAGAAAAAAGAAAAAAAGGGATTTAGCCCAAAATGTGAAAACAGGAAAATCCCGCTGTGTAATCCATTTATTTCAACAAAGTAACTGTAATCCAATCACCACTCACTGAAACAGTAACTGTAACTGAATACAGTTACTCATAATTTGTACTCTGATTACTTAACTCCAGTACATGTAATCTGTTACTCCTGACACTAATGACAATGTCGGGTCAAACGTGGACGCAGATCAAAGTGCGTCGGGCCCATTGAGGCGCGTGAAAAAAGTGGCTGTGGCTTTGATGCTGTTTGTCATAATAACCCTGGTTTGTGAATGAGACGGGTTCTTTTCTCCTCTCGTGAATGAACGTCTCGGGTGTTCGGGGCAAGTTCAGACTCAGACTGAGACGCAGAGACGAGAGCCGAGCCCAAGCCCCACAGCCACATTTAAAGATCACTGCATCATGTGACTTATGTTCAGTGTTGGGAAGGTGACTTTTAAAATGTTTTCCCCTACAGATTACAGATTACATACACCAAAATGTAGTTTGTAACGTAATCCATTAAATTACTTAAAGTGAGTAATGTAATCTGAATACTTTGGATTAATTGATTTGCTGTAGAGAAACAAAGACTCAGATATTGTAACATAAGAAGTTTTATCTGCTAAAAGAAAATAAAAAACCCAAACTTTACTGAACCAGATTAAAAATATTATTGATAGAAGAGGAGACACGTTCACGCTGCATGATTTAGTCCTGTTAAATCCTGTTCTAGTCCTGATTTAGTCCTGGTTTGGTCCTAGTTTAGTCCTGGTTTAGACCTGGTTTAGATCTTGTTTAGACCTGGTTTTAGGTTTAGTCCTAGTTTAGATCTAATTTAGACCTGGTTTTAGTCCTGGTTTAGTCCTGGTTTTAACCTGGTTTAAAACTACTTTAGACCTGGTTTTAGTCCTGGTTTAGTCCTGGTTTTAGACCTGGTTTAGATCTAGTTTAGACCTGGTTTTAGTCATGGTTTAGATCTGGTTTAGATCTAGTTTAGTCCTGGTTTTAGTCCTGGTTTTAATCCTGGTTTAGATCAGGGTTTAGATCTAGTTTAGTCCTGGTTTTAATCCTGGTTTAGATCAGGGTTTAGATCTAGTTTAGTCCTGGTTTTAGTCCTGGTTTAGATCAGGGTTTAGATCTAGTTTAGTCCTGGTTTTAATCCTGGTTTAGATCAGGGTTTAGATCTAGTTTAGTCCTGGTTTTAGTCCTGGTTTAGATCAGGGTTTAGATCTAGTTTAGTCCTGGTTTTAGTCCTGGTTTAGATCTAGTTTAGTCCTGGTTTAGATCTGGTTTAGATCTAGTTTAGTCCTGGTTTTAGTCCTGGTTTAGATCTGGTTTAGTTTTGGGCAATGTGTGAAATTACTGTAAAAGCAGGAAAATACCGCCATGTAATCCATTTATTTCAACAAAGTAACTGTAATCCAATTACCACTCACTGAAACAATAACTGTAACTGAATACAGTTACTCATAATTTGTACTCTGATTACATAACTCCAGTACATGTAATCTGTTACTCCCCAACACTGATTATGGAGTACAAAAGCTTTCAGAAATATTCGTGTGCATATTTGTCTGTCGTTGAGCGTGAAATAAATATTCGTAAACTCTCGATTGAGTCCAGTTGTACGTAAAATGTGTTGTGTGTATTTTTTCCGTCAGAATATGAACTGAAAAGTTACAACGTCAAGAATTATAATCACGAAAAGAAAATTTACGATTACGTTTTCTTCAATATGAACGTTGAACATTGTGAAAAATACGTTGTCACTTTATTGAGCAGAAGAAACATTGATGGAGATGCCGGATTTTTTGCGGACTACTAAAAGGACTAGGAACCGGACTGAACCAAAGAACCAGGACTAAACTAGGACTAAAACAGGACTGAACCAGGACTGAACCAGGACTAAACTAGGACTAAAACAGGATTGAACCAGGACTGAACCAGGACTAAACTAGGACTAAAACAGGATTGAACCAGGACTGAACCAGGACTAAACTAGGACTAAAACAGGATTGAACCAGGACTGAACCAGGACTAAACTAGGACTAAAACAGGACTAAAACAGGAACCAGGACTGAACCAGGACTAAACTAGGACTAAAACAGGACTGAACCAGGACTGAACCAGGACTAAACTAGGAATAAAACAGGACTGAACCAGGACTAAACTAGGACTAAAACAGTACAGAAACAGGACTAATCCCAGGACTAAACCAGGACTGCTCCACAGGCTCGGGGTTCTCTCTCGCTCTCAAGTCGGAGATTAGTCTTGGTTTAGTCCTGGTTCAGTCCTGGTTCAGTGCTGGTTCAGTCCGGTTTTAGTCCCGGTTCAGTCCTGTTTTAGTCCTGAATTAGTCCTGTTTTAGTCCTTGTTCAGCCCTGGTTCAATCCTGGTTTAGTCCTGGTTTAGTCCTGTTTTAGTCCTAGTTTAGACCTGGTTCAATCCTGGTTTAGTCCTGGTTTAGTCCTGGTTTAGTGCTGATTCAGTCCTGGGATTAGTTCTGGTTCAATCCTGTTTCAGTCCTGGTTTAGTCCTGTTTTAGTCCTGTTTCAGTCCTGTTTTAATCCTCGTTTAGTCCTGATTCAGTCCTGGGATTAGTTCTGGTTCAGTCCTGTTTCAGTCCTGGTTTAGTCCTGGTTTAGTCCTGTTTTAGTCCTAGTTTAGACCTGGTTCAATCCTGGTTAGTCCTGGTTTAGTCCTGGTTTAGTGCTTTCAGTCCTGGGATTAGTTCTGGTTCAGTCCTGGTTAAGTCCTGTTTTAGTCCTAGTTTAGTCCTGGTTTAGTCCTAGTTCAGTCCTGTTTTAGTCCTGGTTCAGTCCTGGTCTAGTCCTGGTTCAGTCCTGGTTCAGTCCTGTTTTAGTCCTGGTTTAGTCCTAGTTTACTCCTGGTTTAGTCCTAGTTCAGTCCTGGTTCAGTCCTGGTCTAGTCCTGGTTCAGTCCTGTTTTAGTCCTGGTTCAGTCCTGGTTCAGTCCTGGTTCAGTCCTGTTTTAGTCCTGGTTCAGTCCTAGTTCCTAGTCCTGGTTTAGTCCTAGTTTAGTCCTGGTTTAGTCCTAGTTTAGTCCTGGTTTAGTCCTGGTTCAGTCCTGGTCTAGTCCTGGTTCAGTCCTGGTTCAGTCCTGTTTTAGTCCTGTTTTAGTCCTAGTTTAGTCCTGGTTTAGTCCTGGTTCAGTCCTGGTCTAGTCCTGGTTCAGTCCTGTTTTAGTCCTGGTTCAGTCCTGTTTTAGTCCTGGTTTAGTCCTAGTTTAGTCCTGGTTCAGTCCTGTTTTAGTCCTGGTTTAGTCCTAGTTTAGTCCTGTTTTCCTTTTTAGTCCTGTTTAGTCTGTTTAGTCCTGTTTAGTCCTTTAGTCCTGGTTCAGTACTGTTTTAGTCCTGGTTTAGTCCTGTTTTTAGTCCTGGTTTAGTCCTGATTCAGTCCTGTTTTAGTCCTGGTTTAGTCCTGATTCAGTCCTGTTTTAGTCCTGGTTTAGTCCTGTTTTAGTCCCTTTTAGTCCTGTTTTAGTCCTGGTTTAGTCCTGTTTTAGTCCTGGTTTAGTCCTGTTTTAGTCCTGGTTTAGTCCTGTTTTAGTCCTGGTTCAGTCCGTATTTTTGACAGTCGAGTCGCGTCTGTAAATCTGTGTTCATACAGAAAAAAGCGTAATCGTAAATTTTCATTTCGCGATTGTAATTCTTGACGTCGTAACTTTTCAACTCGTATTCTGACGGATAAAACACACACAAAATATTTTACGTACGACTGGACTCAATCGAAAATTTACAAATATTTATTTCACGCTCAACTACAGACAAATATGAACCGATTTAACAAATATGCACACGAATATTTCTGAAAGCTTTCGTACTCCATAATGACTTTTCTGGAGGGTGGAGGGTCCGTCAAATGCTTTTCTTCGGGGAGAAAATGTTTCACAGTACGGCATTAAACCTTTCTATCTTCATGGAAACCAAACCAGAGCAAGTTACAGGTCAGATCTGTGGAGAGGCGACCCCGCTCACAGTCAATCCCAGTTTTTCTCGGTATTTTTGAGCTATAAAACCACCTGTAACTGAATAAATGTAAGGCAGAACTGCTTAAAGTCACACTGTGGAACATTCCAGGCAGAGCAACGACATCTCCATGGAAACAAGAAGGTGACGGACCAACCAAAAAGTTACACAGTGCAGCTTTAATGCCCAGGACCTCCAAGTAACCGGATCCAATCTTGCAAATATTACAAAACATTATTCTTTTGTTTCCCGGCTCGGTCCTGGTTTGATCCTGGTTTAGTTCTACTTTAGATCTGGTTTAAGTCGGACTTAGTTCTAGTTTAGTCCAGGTTAAGTCCAAGTGATTCTCTGCAAAAGTCTGTGATTATTCTTTTGTGTTATTATTGTCCGTTCTTTTGTGCGCGTAAACCCTCGCGATACACTGAGTTTCTTTGCGTCGATAATCCTCTTATTAAAAAAAAAAGTGTGTCGTTTTGTCTGACCGAGTTCGCCGTGGCGACCAGTTATGTCACAAAAAGTTCCACAGTATGGCATTGTGTTCATTCAGAGGTGTTTTTATTGTTAAATATTGTTAAATCTCTCCGTCTGTAAATCGGCTTTGTGGCGTTACGTGCGTCGTGGAGACAGGAAGTATTTTGTTGAAATTGGAAACTGTGTCTCAGATCACATGGCCCTGACCTGTGGGGTGCCTCAGGGGTCAATCCTGGGCCCCCTGTTGTTCAATCTCTACATGCTGCCCCCTACAGGCCAGTTAATAAGCAGCAATAACGTGTCCGACCACAGTTATGCAGACGACACTCAGATCTACGTCTCTCTGGACCAGTGGACTCACTTTGGCTACGTTCAGACTGCAGGGCTTAACGCTCAATTCCGATTTTTTTGTGAAATCCGATGTTTTTGCGAGGTCGTTCACATTTCCAATTAAATGCGACTTGTATGTAATCAGCTGTGTGTACGTAAAACGGCCCGAAAGTGTCCCACATGTGACACTGGAGACACGACGACGTCAACCGCAGCGAGCGTCTCTGTGTTTACGGAAGTTGTCCAAACATGGACGCAGCATCGAGCACCTGGAGATTTTAAAGTTCCTCTCGTACCGGAGCCAGAACATGAACAACTTACTTGTTTTAAAGGTTGTATAGAGGATTTTTTAAGGGAAGTGAAATACAGCGACCGTCCTTTATCAAATGTTGTGCATGTGTGACACCACCTTCCTCAGTAGAAACATCTCCTCCCGCCTCTTTACTCTAGAAATCACATTTGTTTACATCCAGTGCATGTTCAGAATTACCGTTGAAGTGACCTGCCTAGAAATATTTTAGTGACCGACGCGTCAGTTTTTTAGACCCTTCGGATTTTCTTTTGGGGCGAACTGGTCTTGTATTCTCGTCCGCCATCGCAACAAACTTTGTGCGAATTGCGAGGAAGCGACAGTTTGAAAAAGCCTCTAAGAACCGCTGCATAAACCACATAATCCCCGAGCGCCAACGAGTCAGTTACACTAAAAATGTAGGGAGTTTGACTGACAACCTAACAGCCAATGGAAAAAGAGGGAGCCTCGTTTCTATTGGCTGATGTTTATCTGGCCTCACTACGTCCACAGTTGATAGATTTTTATTCTTTCTTTTTTTTGTCATCATAATTACAAGGCTGCTGCGTCTCTGTAATGGTATTTTAAACTTTCAATGACAATTTTAAACAAAAAAAAAATCCTCCATACAACCTGTAAGGAGGAGATTGAGAAGGAGAAGGACGAGGTTTTTGGCCGTGGTGTTTTGTGGTTCAGTCCGTTGAAAGGAACGTGTGGATGTGGAGACGGAGCCAAGAGTGGTGAGTGGTGATGTGCTTCACTTCAGTGACACAGAGTTCATTAACAATTTTCGCCTACTTCAGCGCAGAATAGTGACGTTTGTGGCTTGTTGATAACGTGTAGGTGGATGAATGCACTTTGGCCGTTCAGACTGAAGTCACATGTCAAAAGATCAGATATGTATCGGTTTCAGGAGCACATATCCAAGTGTCCTGGGTCACATTTGAAAAAATCGGATCTGTGTCGTTCAGACTGTCATTAAAAGATCAGATACAGGAACATAGGGGCCAAAAAATCGGATTTGGGTCACTTCAGGCTGCAGTCTGAACGCAGCCTTTGTCACTGCGTCCAACAGATCAGTGTGTGGAGGCAAAACAACTTTCTCCAGCTAAACTCAGACAAGACTGAAGTCATAGTGTTTGGTCCACAGAAACAAAGGGACAGTGTCAGCATCACCTCCAGTCTCTCTCTCTAAAACCTTCAAATCAGGCAAGAAATCTCGGGGTAATAATGGACTCAGACTTGAACTTTAACAGCCACATCAAGTCAATAACATCTGCAGCCTTTTACCATCTAAAAAACATAGCAAAAATCAATGGTTTACTGTCTAAATCAGACTTGGAGAAAACTTATCCATGCGTTTGTCTCCAGTAGGTTAGATACTGTAATGGTCTGGTCTGGGTATCGTTAAGAAGTTGTCGATACGATACATATCTTGATACACAGGCCATAATACAATACGCTTTTCGATACAGTGATACGGTTCAATGAAAAACAAAGGCTAAATCATGGCTGTGAAACTAAAAGTCCAATAAGTCAACTGAATTTGTGCAAAGTTAATAGGAAAAACACCCATTTTACTCAAAACAGCGAAAATCTCAACACAGTCGTAGCTCTTACACAAAATAATTTAGTAAAATATACCTAAAAGTACTCTCAGCAATATCTCGATACAGCAGTCCACGATATCGATACTGTATCATCAAAGAACATAAGCAGAACATACAGAACATATCCAGAACATCCAGAACATCCAGAACATCATCCAGAACATCCAGAACATCCAGAACATCCAGAACATTTCCAGAACATCCAGAACATCCAGCACAACATCCAGAACATCCAGAACATCATCCAGAACATCCAGATCCAGAACATCCAGAACATCCAGAACATCCAGAACATCCAGAACATCCAGAACATCCAGAACATCCAGAACATCACAACATCCAGAACATCCAGAACATCCAGAACATCCAGAACATCCAGAACATCCAGAACATCCAGAACATCCAGAACATCCAGAACATCCAGAACATCCAGAACATCCAGAACACAGAACATCCAGAACATCCAGAACATCCAGAACACATCCAGAACATCCAGAACATCCAGAACATCCAGAACATCCAGAACATCCAGCATCCAGAACGCTGCAGCTCGGGTCCTGACTCGAACTAGGAAGTACGAGCACATAAGTCCTGTGTCTCAGGTCTCTGCACTGGCTCCTGTGGCTCAGAGACTTTAAAGCAGCTCTGCTTGTACAAGTCTCTCCATGGCCGAGCACCAAAGTCCATCTGTGACATGTTAGTGTCATATGAACATCTCACACTCTGAGGAGCTCAGGGACCAGCCTCCTGCTGGTGCCCAGAGTCACGACTAAACAAGGGGAGTCAGAGTTTCAGGTTCATGCAGCTAAAACCTGGAACAGTCTGAACATGTGAGACAGACTCTTCTGTGACGCTGTTTAAAACTCTTCTCTCCAATTTGTCTCTCTTTTTTAATTTTAATCTTTATGATTATTTATGTTTTGATTTGTTTTTTTTATTACCTCCACCAAGGAGGTTATGTTTTTGCCGGCGTTTGTCTGTTTGTTTGTTTGTTTGTTTGTTTGTTTGTTTGTTTGTCTGTTAGCAACATAACTCAAAAAGTTATGGACCGATTTTGATGAAATTTTCAGGATTTGTTGGAAATGTGAAAAGGAAGAACTGATTTTATTTTGGGGGTGATCCGGAAGAAATCCTGGATTCTGGATCACTTTGAAATTTTAGTTAACATTGTGGTAAATGAGGCCAAAAAGTTTGTTTCTCAATATCTCGGTTAATTATTGACCAAACCCCATGAAATTTGACTCAGGGATGGACAATGGGATCCTCTTTCATATTCCAAAGGCTGATCCGGATCTGATCCAGAAGACTGATTTTATCGCAATTTATATAAAAAATGGGGGTAGTCCTTGGCGGAGGTCTGCGCTCTCTGACTGCTTTTCTAGTGATTTTAATGTATTTCTTTTTCTGTAAAGCACTTTGAATTACTTTGTGTACGAATTGTGCTGTACAAATAAACTTGCCTTGCCTAGAGGACCGTCACCAGAAAAGTTACGCAGTGCAACTTTAAGACTTGGATTTGTCCCAAAGTAACGTCCTTAAGACAGTTTTGGGGACGCAGTAGCTTAGTTGGTAAAAGAGTTTGTCCACTGATCTGACGGTTGCTGAAACATCATTGGTGGAGCGTTCAGATCCACAGACCCACAGGTTGACGGTGCGATTCCAGCTCCCACTGATGAACGCTGACGAAGTGTTCTTGGGCAAGACACTTAACACACTTCACCCCAGAGTTTTTTGTGTACTGGTGTGTGGATTGCCATGTTTACGTGAGCGCTTTAATTCCAAATAAAAATACCGTATTTTCCGCACTGGATTATAAGACGCAGTGTCATTAAATGGTCTATTTTCTAACTTTTTTCACAAATAAACCGCACTGGACTTTAAAGGAAACACAACAGTTTGATGGGTCAGTGGGACTTTGTTTGTTTCGTTCACGGTGACTCTGGGCTTTGTTCAGTTGTGGCGTGTAGGGAGGGTGCTGTCTGGGACGTTAACGGATTGTCGGCGTGTTCGCAGTGACTCAGTTGTTCAGTCGTGTCTAGAAGTGGCACGTTGCGCTCGCTTTTTCGGTTCGTTCCTCCGTTCCGTTCCTCGTCGGCGTGGAGTGATGAGTGTGGCTGTGGGTGGTGCGGCTTTGTAGTTTACTGAAGTCGTACTGGGAGTGGATTCGTGTATGGGGCGCTCTGAATTGTGGCGCGCAGTCGTTTTTTGATGCGGTTAGAGGCTTAAGAGCGCGTCTAATAGCCCGGAAAATACGGTAATTAAATTATGAATAAAAATGTATTCCGCTTTAAAAATGAAAATGATTATTCAGAATTAAACTTCATTTTGAATCGCGGTGTTGATGATCGGGACGATGTTCATCCGCAGCAGCTCCTGGACGGTGCTGCTCAGGTTACGCCTCTTCTGCTCGTCGTCGTGAAAGTCCAAGGTGGTCACCAAAATTTGTGCAGTGCAGATGCTATACTGCGTGAACACATTCGGAATTTAACTTAATTCCGAAGTAAGTGGATGTTTTATTCTGATTTTAAAGCAGAGTTAATTTATTCCTCAATAATGTAAAGGCTTATTCTTCTTAAAAATAATTCCGGTTGTTCAGCGCATACTCGTTGGGTCGCCCTTCGATCCGGCTCCACCAGTCCTGGCTTCGGACTTTCATCCACGTCTCTTTGGATTTGTGAGCGGGATGTGGGAGTTTGTCTTCTTCCTCCTTCTCCGACACTCTTCCCTCCTCCTCCTCAGCCGACAGACGTAAAGCGTGATGAGAGAATCCTCCAACTCCTGCGCAATTATCAGTGAAACGACAGCGGAAAAAGTTTGGATCGTGTCTGTGTCCGAGATGACAAAAAAGCCGGTAGCAGCTGAAGTGTTTTCTTCCGGTCGACATAAATACGTTCGTGTCCCTGTCCAACATCATAAACATAAACATAAACTTCAATCGGAATTAATATGTCAATGTAATCTCGATGGAGAATATTTTAATTCTAGTGGTGTAATGATGTCAAAGTCCCGATATCGTCACGGTATGAACCTCACAGTACGAGATTTATGGTGATATCGTGGGAAAGCTCACGATATGGTGGGGAGGCTCACAATAAGGGATGTAACGATATCCAAATCTTTCAGTATATTTTCACGATATACATCTCACGGTACGATATTTATTGCAATATTTTGTGGAGGTAAAACTGTGAATATTCTACTTTTTCCTCTTAAAATGCCTTGACAAGATTTAATCCAAAGAACTAAGACTCAAAAGTGCTTAGAACTGTTATTTCTTCTTGTAGTCTGCACTGAAATGGAGTAAAGGATCATGGTCTATGTCACAGGTGTCAAACATACGGCCCAGGGGCCAGATCTGGCCCTCGGCTAATTTTCTACTAAAATATTTTAATTATATTTTCTATTAAAATTATTGTTAATTTTCTGGGGTGTTTATCACAGCAGCGTCTCCAGCGTCTCTGTACGTGGCCCCTCCCACCAGAGCAGCACAAATGAAGACTTGTCTCTTTCCAAACGCTCTTAAAGGACGATCGTTTTGACTGTTGACCGTGACACCCTCATCAGAAAAATGTCCAACATGAGAAAAGTGGAGCCGAGTGCAGGATTTTCCAAGAAAAATTGACTTATTCCTATTTACATACAAGTTCATGTTAAAACATTGTGTTGAAATTCCTTTTTTTTTTTTTAAGTTTCAGGTCGTTCATAACATTATAATATTTCGTAAAAGAAAAAAGTTCATCAATTAAAAAAAGATTTCTGTAATAGATTTGCATTTCTCTACACAAATATTTGAACTTATTGTTATTTTTGGGGTTTATATGCCATGAGTTTTCTGCTCCGGCCAACACCCCTGGTCTATGTAGTTCCCTCTGGGTTTTTTTTAGCTATTGTTGCACCATAACTTTTAATTTAAGCAAAAAGACTTCAATATATTGTGATGGTCCATAATATGAGAACTTTGACGATACGATATCACAATATTTCGCTTATTGTTACATTCCTATTTAATTCAGAATAATTCATTCAGAATGTTTAAAAAACATCATAGAAACGTTTCTGCTGTGTGGGTTTCTTGACGTAAAGAGTGACATTTGATATTTTATACTCACACTAAAATGACACTATTTTCTGGTCAATGTTTTGTTTCATTCACACATGTTTAAGACAAAATCCCTGCATTTGAGTTCTTCTTTCAAATAGAAAACACGCTGTTCCACCTTTGTGATGTCACGTGGTAATACAGGAAGTGCTCCACTGTGTTTTTAAACTCCATACGCCTTCACTAGAATCATCTGGATGATTTCACCGCTGGGATTGTCTAACTCTACTGAACAAACGGTAAAAAGGCGCTGTCAACTTGAAAACTGCCACTTCATGACATCACAAGGTGGAATAGAGCATTTTGAGCTTTGGGGAAGCAGACAAACACGTGTGAATGAAACAAAACGCAACTCCAGGTTTGTTTTTGAGGAGGTAACAACATTCTTACACGGCTTAAATCTCACAAGAGACAATTTTGTGAAATATAAGACCTGTAATCGCACCATTCAGGTTATGCTGTGACTTTCTCGTCTCTCGTCTGTATTTTCTCGAACGTTTCACTGGCTTAAAGATGATATCGATCCGTGTGTCTAGTCGTGCGGGACAGTCGCGCGTTCGCCGCTACATGTTGGCCGCTAATCTGAGCGTGGCTTTAAACTCTGTGAAATCAATCATCAGGTCCGCCCCGGGCTGCAGGGCTTTTCCACAGACTCGAGTCTCACCTTTGAAAAAAAAAAAAAAAAAAAACACAACAAGATCTGAACTTAATCCTGCGCCCGGGGCTGAAGGGGCCCATGTCACTGGTGCATACAGAAGCAGGGCCAGCGCCAGTATGAAACGGTAGCTCTTTTGTTTGGGGAAATACCAGGCTTAAAGACGCAAAGATGCCATGTGAAATACAGAAGACGCAGCCAAGTTTCACTTTTCTCAGGTTTGGTTTAGGATCGAGATGTTTGGGTTGGTATTAAAGGTGGATCTGGTGTTACGTCTTCTTAGAAAGCCTCGGAACGCATTCAAAGTGTTTACAGTTCGGGCAGTATGTTTTCTATAGCGAAGACTCGGCCTCAGATCTGGTTCTTTTGTGCGGAGAGAATAAAGCTGTGATAGAAAAGTGTTCAACGAAACTTCTAAGACCTCGAGAGTGAATGTGAGGCGATGTTACAAAAGGAAAGACAAAAGATTCGCTCTGAATTGACTTTAAGTTCAAAGTTTGTCTTAAAGCTCAGAAGAAAAACGTTCTTCAGAAGTCGCAGAAAGGCGTTTTTATGATTCCCGGTAAAAGTTTAAAAGCCTTTTGTCACATGACCTCAGAAGTTATTGGTGTTGTAAAAATGTTACACCTGTTCATTCTTTCATAAAAGTTGTGAATATAATACTGTACACTATAGTAGGATATGAGTGGCTTTTTGTCACGCTGCAGAGTGGTTTGGAAGAAAGTGTGCACCACATTTTAAACTGCAGCGTGTTTCTACTTCATTATGAAAAGTGATTATATTAAAACTACTTTATGACACAATAACTCCTAAGAGAAAATAAAGAGAAACATTTTCAAAAAGTAAGAATTGCAATGAAACATGGGAGGAGAAAGGAGAAATTCTTAACTTTTCCAGTGGAGGTTGTGACTTTAGTTTATCTCATGAACATGTTATGGCTTTTGTTTTTTTTGGTTTTGAGTGTTCCATAATCTGGCTGTTTTGCCCCCAGTGGAGAAATATGTTTCTGTTTTGAGTTGATCTGTTTTGTCCACTCAGAGCTTCCTTAGTTTAGCCCGATTCATCAGCCGGTTTCACTTTGTGGAAACCATCTGACCTCACGTTATTAGGATTTGTTCGCTCGACGGCAGGCAGGTATCATATTTTTTGGACTATAAGTCTCACTTTTTTTCATAGTTTGGGTGTTTCCTGCGATTTACACTCCGGTGCAACTTATATATTAAAAGTTTCAGACTGACAGCTGCGAGCGGGCGCTCTAGCTTGTGTATCAGTTATCATGAGTCTCCTGCAGATAAAGACACTGTCCTGCTGCAAGTAGTGAAATATGCAGCAGAAAACAGTAATCGAGCAGCAGAAAGAAGGTTTGGAGTGAGCGAGAAACTTATGAGGAACTGGCAGAAAGCAGGGATGGAAAACACAGCTTCACGGCAACTGGGCGGGTGCACCATGCAACTTTCCTGGAAGTGACTGGATGACAAAGCCTGGACTTCAGTGACACCGAAGTTGCGTGGAGTTGCTCAGAAGTGACACAGAGGATGAAGAATTCAATGAATTCAATGGATTTAGTGATTTGGAGTGAGATGGAGAGTTTGGTAAACTTATGTTATGTTGTTTATGCTATAATTATCTGAATAATTGTTAATATCTTACGTTAACATTTTAACAATTATTCAGGCTGTTGTTCTTTGTTCTATTGTTTTTACTAGAACTTGACTTTCTAGATGAAATGTCGGTTCCTGGTCTCTGATTTTATAAAATAAATTTCCCCAAAAAGTGCGACTTATAGTCCGGCGCAACTTATATGTTTTTGTTCTTCTTCATTATGCATTTTTTGGCCAGTACGACTTATACTCCGGAGCAACTTAGAGTCCAAAAAATATGGTACTTTTTTTTATGTAACCAATCGCTGCTATTTGGTCGTGACGTATGTAATGCGCCAAATCCCGTAGGAAGAAGGACAATAACGTCTTTCCCCTTGATAAAATTCACCAAACATCCTCTTTATTCCGGCTTTAAATCCTCGATCTCGGGAATCGTTTTCAGCACAGAATGTCTGTCTTCGTCTACATTCATCTCGACGCTTTGTTTACTGTTGTGCTGTTCCACAAAAGGGACCCAGACCACAGATCTTCGCTGATCGGCTGGTGCGTATCCTTGCAAATCAGGTAGTGTATTCCGATTCCTGACCTAGTCGCTGGAGAGAAATGAAATTGTGTGGGGGAACTAAGTGGCACCAGTCTGGCTATTTTTCACCCGCAATAACAAATAAATCCAAACAGCAGCAAGAAAAGCTGATGGGTTTTTTTTTGGGTTGATGGAGGAAACCACAGTGCCCAAAGCAAACACATCCAGACACAGGGAGAACATGCAAACTCCACACAGAAAGGCCCAAGCAGGAATCAAACCTGGAACCTTCTTTCACTGTATTACTCAGCGTTAACAGCCAGTCTGAACAGATGAGGTTTGAGCCTGAATTTAAACAAGCCAAACTCTGTGATGGTGCGTCTCGGGGGTGATAGTGACATATCAGGGAGCAGTTTGTTCCAAAGTCTGGATCCAGCTACAGAGAACGCTCCATCACCCCAGTGGGACTCGATTGACCTTAAGGCCTTGTTTGACTTTCGAACGCAGTATAAACACACATAAAGTGTAAATCTCCAGAGTGAATGGAAGAAACCTCTCCTGGTCTGGACTTGTAATTACTGTTTGAGTATCGAGAAACCGAGAATTTACCAAAGGATGGAGTTCAAAAGGACAAATCTTTATTCAAGCGCGTGTGTTTGGTCAAGACAATACCAGTGCATTAAGACACTTCATCTGTTCAGAGCGGGTTTATGGAGAAATGCTGCGCCCAAACTCTTTCTGAGACAACAATCCCCTCTGTCTCTGTGGTCTGCCGTTCTGTGGACTAATGGACACTGGAGGATTATTTTTCTTCACACAGATCAGAGTGTGAGGAGGTGTGGGGACAAATACAGGTATTTTGATGTTAATTTAAAGCGAGGAGCAGTTCGAGGAGGAGTTGAGTCACCACTAGTACATGCAGAGGTGGTGGAGTGGCACTTTACTCAAATAAGAAAAGTGTCAGTCTAATCTCACGTTACTCATGTAGAGGTAAAAGGTATAGGAGTAAAAATGTACTTTAATTTAGTATTTCCGAATAATCAGTAATAGAAAAAGGATGCATTTTAAAGAGGTACTATGTAACTTTTCTCTTGTCTCAATGCATGGATCTTTAATAATAACCTTAATAAAGCCCCTCCTCTGTCCCGGCTCAAGACCGACTGGTGGCCGCTCCAGGTACTGCAGCTCCCAGGAGCTTGGGGCCCAGAAAGAATTCTCCCATAGAAGCACAATGCATTTTTTGGGAATTCAAACAGCTGACAGGGCATCAACAACTTTCATTAAAGGTTGTATAGAGGATTTTCCAAGGAACGAGAAATCCAGCGACTGTTTGTCCTTTTTCAAATGTTGCGCATGCGTGAAACCCCCCCCTCCCCTACAGCTCCTACGTAGAAACGCCTCCTTCCGCCTCCTCCTTACGCCAGAAACAGGTTTGTTTACAGCCGCTGCACATGACTTGTAAACAACTAACTACAGTGTTGGTTAGGCAAGACGGAGAAGTGAGGAGCGGGGGGAGCGGGTGTGCGGATATTTCGTGCGCGGACAAGAAGTGAGAAGCAGGGAGAAGAGCGGAGCGGGGAGAGAGGGGCGCGGAGATTCCGTGCGAATGAACTAGCTACTACTACAACACGCAGCAGCAAGCGGACTCTTTCTTTGCCTTGAAAATTACGTTTTCAGACATAGGATATCGCATTCGTGTCCTGAAAAACGTTTGTCTAACTCTTGGAAATAAAGTACGTTTTCATAATAAGCAGAAGTTTCCTGTCCAGGAGTAATTTGTGGACCAGTGCGTCAGTCTTTAGACCCTGCGTCTGCTTCAGTCGCGCCATCGCTGGAATGAATCTTCAAGAATCACCTTAGTTTGGTTTCGCTGCTTTTCCCCTTGTCTTCTTCTTTCAGCGACCTCAAAAACGGACTTTCTTTTGCGGCGAACTGCTCCTGGATTCTTGTCGCCATTGCAACAAACTTTGTGCGAACTGCGAGGAAGATATAGGTCAAAAAAGCCGCTAAGAACTGTTGCGTTGGTGGAGTAAACAGCGTCTGTGCGTCTGTGGACTGCGTGACAGGCGTAGGTAAACCACATAATGGCAGCGCAGGCAAGTCAGTTACGCTAGAAACGTAGGGAGTTTGATTGACAGCCTGTCAACTAACAGATAACGAGGCAGTGTCGTTATCTATTGGCAAATGTTTAGCTCCACCACGTCCAGAGTTGATGAATTTTTATTCTCTTTTTTTTGGTCATCATAATTACAAGGCTACTGCATCTATAATCTATCACTGACAATTTGAAACAAAAAAAATCCTCCATACAACCTTTAAGATTTTGTAGGGATTCTTTTCTGTTTTCACAACATAAACTTTTTAAAATGATTTAAATCCTCAAAGCTCCTAAAAGTGATCTTTGTCAGACATTGACAGATTAACCCTGCGCTGAGGCCCCGTCCACACTAGTACGTATTCGAGTTGTCTTCATTTCATGTAGTGTTCGTCCACACTAATCCGATGGGAAACGGGTCTAGAGACAGAACGATCTGGTGCCTCCAGCTCCCACGAATTCATCTGAGTACAGATCTGATCCAACACTGTGTGGACGCCTGAAAACACTGATACGCTGATGTAGGAGCTCTAGTTGCGTCCTTATTGGACCACGTCACTGTGACTTGCACCTTCCTGATTCGCTGGGTTCGTGACATTGGTCATATGACGCTATTGCTGAAAACAGTTTAAAACCAACAATTGAACCTCGTCGTCAGTCCACGAAAAGACTGTTTTCATACTTGACATCTTTCTCGACTCAAAATCATCAGCTGCAACTTCAGACACGGTGCTCCACTTCCTTGTTTTTACCGCCCACGTGATGTCGTGACAGCGCAATGCGATAAGCGTTTTAGGCGGTTTCGCGTTACTGCGTGGACGGGAAAGGCTTTGATTGCGGATACAGAACCGACCTGTCTGGACGCAAATCATTTCTGATACGGTGATACGATTATTCTTTTCAGTGTAAACATAACCTGAGCCCACTCTAGCTCCAGTCTAGCAGCTCTCGCTCTGATTGGTCCAAACACTCCACACTTACGGACATCACACAGGTGCACCAATGAGCACAGGCCACTGAAAACAATCTTGGATTCACCTTCCAGACTTTATTATAGTTCTATGTTTCAGTGGAGATGTTTTTGCTTTGGATTATTTCACAATAGGGTATTTAATGTATCTACTTTAGGGTGAGCATATTTCCGTTTGTGAAAAACCGGGGGTTGGGGCCTCGACATTGAGCTACACTCACCTCGCAAACCGTGCACGTGGCCTCGCACTTGTCTCGACCGGGACGGAAAACGGGGAATTTCTTGTCGAAGTCATCGTTTAAATGCACATTTGCGCTTTGGCATGTTGCAGACTGACCGGCTGTTTGTGTCTGCTCGCTCCTTCTGAGTTACAGAGAGCTGCTCAGTTTAATGGCCCAAGGAAAGATCGTGAAAACCCGGACATTCACTTTATGAAAAAAATCCGGACGCCCAGAACAGGATCCATCTCCACGAAGCTGCACTTGTGACCACGCAAAAGAAAACAGATGGACGGATGGATATATATTCATAAATCAAAGATACACTGAAAAAACGGTCCAAGAGGGGTTGCTCAAATTGCAAAATCAAATTTGACAACAATAACATCACTTTTTTACGTTTCTCTGTCCAGCATGTTTAAATCTTACAAACATCGCTTGATTGTGGCCGATGTCAGACCTGCATGTTTTAATCAGGTTGAGGAAACATGACTTTATTATAATCTCTGGTGAGGCTCCTCCCTCTGGAATTCTCCTCCCCAAAACTTTTGGAGGGAAAATTCAAATGCAGCAGGACACAGGACAGATCCAGGAGCAGAGACACACAGTGTGGAGCAGGAGGATTATCAGAGCTGATCTGGAGGTGAAACTTTTTAAAGATTGTATTATGTGCTTCTCCGGCCTAGAATGTCGTCATTGTTAAAACATGTTTGTGGTGTTTTATTTGAAATTTGAGTTAATGTAAGGACTGTTTCCTTGAAACAAATTGTATTTGACTGTCCATCTACAAGAGTGTGACACTTGTACTAAGATTTAAATGTGTTTGTTCCAGAGTCGTCTCCACAAACACAGAGTGACGTCCAGAGCTCTGCTGGAGCTGTGGGGAAGTTCATGAATGTTACAGCTGATGTTTCAGGAAAAAAGGAAGATGTTTGAGAACCAACAAAACACAGAGCACAGATGAACAAAGTAAGTAAACCAACTAAAATTATTTTAAAATTTTTTCAAAATGAACTTCCTATTGAAACAGTTATCGTGTTTCTACAGGGTGATGTGGCATTAGGAGACTTTATACCAGATGCCCTCCCTGTTACTGCGTTTAGAGGAAGAAAAGCAGCACATGGTGAGTTTTGTTTCTGCAGATACACTTCTAATGTTCTTGTGATTCTGTTCTGGTCCATTATTGTAGTAATAATTGCTATAAGTGTATTTAAACATGTACAACAGAGTAGATCATCAGAATGTGATCATCATGTGTTATTCTGTGTCCACAGGCAGAGACCAGAGCTTCTTCACTGGAATAAATCTTCACACTGTCCAGCTCCACACTGTGTGTCTCTGTCCCTGTGCTCTTTGTGTGTTTGATTCTGTTCAAGACAATACAGATCTGTGGAAAACTAAAGACTGTTTTTGTATTCTTTTACAGAATTAGATCAAGTTAAATTAAATTATACATACTTATACATTTCAGGATAAGGCAACATAAGATAAATATGCATATTCAGCATGATTTGTTCAAATTTGATCAACATGAAAAAGTGATGTTCATGTTCCGAGAAAAATATGTGTAGAGGGGTTCGAAAAAAGTTTCAAAGCCTAAACATAATTTTATTGCGTGCAACCGCTTTCCATAACTTTTTTACGCAAATCCAGCAACCTTTTTTTTTCAGTGTACATACATATAATCATTTTTTGATGGAGAAAAACACACACAGATCGTTCACCAGAAAAGTTACAAGTTTCAAAAGGTAAAATAAGCCAAGACGATCAAATATCTTCATATTGTCTGTGAATTGTGAGCAACAAATCACAACAATCACTGCAGAATTATACTGTTCAGAATAATAATTATAATACGGCGAGGAGGCTGTTTTCTTCTGCTAATGGATAATCACAGGTTGTCATTTCAAAGGCATCAATTTACCGTTTTCTACATCTTAATACAGCTGTGGAGTGGCAGAGTGGTTAGCATTGGGAATCAATACCTCCTGGAGTGTGCGCGCGCTCCCTGTGGGACCGTGGCAGAGTGGTTAGCCCGTCTCCTCCTCCTCAGTGTTTTCATATTTAAGCCTGGTCTCATATTTTGGAGAAGCTTTGTTTGATTCAGATGGAGGGGAATTACTATCCTGCAGCTAGAGGATTCAGTCATAGCGGACAGACCGGTTCTCCTGTCCCCCCCCTCCGCGGCGAGGCAGGGTGGCAGTTAAAGCTAATCCAGACTAATTGTCGCGCTCCTGCCACGGCTAATACCTCTGCCTTTAAA
>NW_026571140.1:38365175-38387675 GCF_026225935.1 Boleophthalmus pectinirostris
CTAAACCAGGTCTAAACCAGGACTAAACCAGGACTAAACTAAACCAGGTCTAAACCAGGACTAAACCAGACTAAACCAGGTCTAAACCAGGTCTAAACCAGGACTAAACTAAACTAAACCAGGTTCTAAACTAACCAGGACTAAACCAGGACAAAACAGGTCTAAACCAGGTCTAAACCAGGACTAAACTAAACCAGGACTAAACCAGGTCTAAACCAGGAAAAACCAGGTCTAAACCAGGACTAAACCAGGAAAGAAAACCAGGTCTAAACCAGGACTAAACCAGGACTAAACCAGGTTAAACCAGGTCTAAACCAGGACTAAACTAGGACTAAACCAGGTCTAAACCAGGACTAAACCAGAACTAAACCAGGTCTAAACCGGAACTAAACCAGGTCAAAACCAGGTCTAAACCAGGTCAAAACCAGGTCTAAACCAGGACTAAACCAGGTCTAAACCAGAACTAAACCAGGTCTAAACCGGAACTAAACCAGGTCAAAACCAGGTCTAAACCAGGACTAAACCAGGTCTAAACCAGGACTAAACCAGGACTAAACTAGGACTAAACCCGGTCTAAACCAGGACTAAATCAGAACTAAACCAGGTCTAAACCAGAACTAAACCAGGTCTAAACCAGGACTAAACCAGATCTAAACCGTGACTAAACCGAAACTAAACCAGAAGTAAACTAGGACTAAACCAGGTCTAAACCAGGTCTAAACCAGGACTAAACAATATGACACTAACAGTAGGTGGACATACTCATATAAATTTCTCATATAAAAATAATTTCTCTATCAATAATATTTTTAATTTGGTTAAGGAAAGTCTGGACTTTTTATTTTCTTTTAGCAAATAAAACATCTTATGTTAAGATTCTCGTCTTTGCTACTTTACAGTAAACAAAAGTCTGTTCATGGAGACTTGGGCTCAACAGACAATTTGAAGAGAACAAACATGAATTTTCAGGATGTGGTTGATACATTCATGTAGTTTTAAAAAGCACGACAATATCAAGTAATCCAAAGTATTCAGATTACATTACTCACTTTAAGTAATTTAATGGATTCTGTTACAAACTACATTTTGGTGTATGTAATCTGTAATCTGTAGGGGAAAACATTTTAAAAGTCACCTTCCCAACACTGTCTACAGTACAGCGTTTAGTTTATCTATGTCCGTAGAGACGAGTAGGCGACGTCACCAGGCCAAGTTACAGGTCAGATCTGTGGAGAAGTGGGCTCACAGTAAGAAAACATGTCTTTGCAGTAGTTTTGAGAAATAAAAAACACCTGTAAATGAATAAAAACAAAATATATTGATTTAATGTCATACTGTGGAAGATCCCAGACAAAGCAATGAAAGTAAAATTTACACAGTGCACTTTCGTAAGTTTTTACCCGAAATTAGACTAAAATTAGGGATGTGACGGTACATAAAAGTCACGGTTAAGTACGTATTTCAGTTTTGAGGTCACGGTCACGGTTCGGTTCATCTGATTGTTGTTTATTTGTGTATTTTTATTAAATCAATTTGTTTTAACATGATACAAACGGGAAAATAAAATAAATGCAAAGTGCTGCTTGGTAATACTAATAAGTTAAATAAAATATTCTCAAATAAGCAACAAATGTATGAAATATTATAAAAAAATAAACTCCTTGTAAACAGTAAACTAGGGATGGGCATGCTTAATCGATTAATCGATAATTGATCATTAAGAATTTCATCAATTACGTTAATTTTAATCGACAAACCGAATGTAGGTTGCTGTGTGTAGTGTGACCAAACAGGTGTGTACATGTGTCTCTCTGCATCAGAAGGAGCGAGACACAAACAGTCGGTCAGTCTGCAACGAACCGAAGCACAAATGTGTATTTAACGATGACTTGTAGAAGAAATTCCACACTTTCCGTTGCGTTCGGGACAAGTGTGAGTCCATGTGCACAGTGTATAAAGCAGCACATATGTTTCTGTGTCCAGAGGGAAAAAGTTTTACCAGGTGAGAGTCGCTCAATGTGGATGACGAGTCCCCACCTCCCTCCCCCCGTACGGTGTCCTGGTTTTGACAAACGCAAATCTGGTCACACTAACCTGTATTCACCTGAGTCATGTCTTTTAATCCGACAGAAATTTAACTGCATCAGCGACACAAGAGCTGTAGTTTTATCTTCGCTGAGTTTATGCAAATTAGTGATGCAGTTTTAAGTTTCGTTTCTGTGAGAGTTGAGCAAAACGAAAATGTCAAATGGGCTGATGTGGCTCTAGAGTCGTTACCGTTTATTTGTCGTAAAGTTGAATTTATCTATGCAGATTAGTAGTGCAGATAGTAATAATAATGATGATCATTTTAATATAAAAACGTTAATGATTAATCTATAATCGATCGTTAATTCTTCTAAGAAAATTTCATCGAATGCCCATCCCTACAGTAAATAAAACTTTTCTAAAACTGAACCGCAGCACTAACAGTTCTAGCATGAAATTTTACTCAATCTTCATATTTATGGCCAAAAAAAACAACTTGTCCACATTGTCTGTAATAAGTGCAGGCGGGAAAAGGGACAGAAATTCCACGCGGGCGAAAGGCGAAAGTGACGAGTGGGATGCGACGACAGTAATGCTGTGAGGATTCACGTGGTTCGGAGGGACGTGGTCGAGACGGGGGGTCAAATGTTGTCACGGTCGTCCTAACTATAAAGCGCTACAAGAAACAATGCCCCAGTCATAGACAAGTTCTCTTGTGGATATTAAAAAGACGAGTTTCCGTGTAGCTGCACATGTAGTGGTGGAATGTAAACACACACAAATTGCACGAAATCACTCGTGTACAGCCCTGCACCGAACCGGACGTCCCATACCAAAACAGTTCAGCACAAATACATGCACCATTATACGGAAGCCGAGAGGGGTCACAACAAATGCAAACGCCGCAACAAATACAAATGCGACAACAAAACAAAAAGCCATAACGGAAATGACCGCGGGACTCTATTTTAATGCAAACGCCGCAACAAATACAAACGCCACAACACAAACGCAAATGCCACAACACATTAAAAAGCCACAACACATTAAAAAGCCACAACGGAAATGACCGCAGGACTCTATTTTACGACGGACCGATCAAGCGGCAAGTGAAGAAGAAGAACTTCAGCGTGAAAAGTAAAGGAACGGAGAAGTTGGAAACGTAAGTAAAAGTAATTTATTGTTTTAACATTATTCGTTTCACGTTGTAGTTCTTCTTCTTCACTTGCCGCTTGATCGGTCCGTCGGAAAATAGAGTCCCGCGGTCACTTCCGTTGTGGCTTTTTGACGTGTTGCAGCTTTTGTGTGTTGTGACGTTTGTATTTGTTGCGGCGTTTGCATTCATTCAGTCATTTTCGTTGTGGCTTTTTTTGTTTTGTTGTGCCTTTTTGTTGTGTTGTCGCGGCGTTTGCGTTTGTTGTGACGCCTCTCGGCTTCCGTACCATTACACCCTTAACTAAAATAAAAGCATTTGTACAGAAAAAAAATAAATGTAGCTGTTCGTTGCAGGTGTTCCAATCAGTGGGAGCAGGTAGAGGGCGCTCTTAGAAAAATGAACAAAACTTACAACACAACGGACTCCGGGGACTCCAAAGAAGTAAAAATCGCACAAGGAAAAAAATATAGTTAAAAGGTCTTTATTTAGATGGCCAAAGTCAACATAGTCTATGCCTGGAATCCATTGTGTTTTAAAATAAAATGTTTTTTTTTTGTGTGTGTTTTTGTCATTGTGGTTGTGTTTATTGCTTTTTGTTCACTTAGAAAACCTGAATCCTTAACAGTGAGCACTCAATCTTCACAACCTTGATTCTTATGAATAACACAGGCTATGTAATTATTCAGAAAGTTGCGTACTGTACATCTACGTGCAGAAATATTATAAAGACATTATTCATGGGTTTCAAGCCACGGCAACTGTCCTCCGTGGTCAAAGCAATGAAGCAACTCAACTGAAAATATTATCGCTTTTGAATGGAGCCAACGTCCTTCAAATCAGAATGGAATTGTTTGTATAAAAACCCACAAAAACCTGCTTTTTACTGTCTTAAAAACATGAAAAACAGAACTAACTCATTATTGCACTGCTCCAGCGTTATTCCTCACTTACTTTATGCATTTCGAGCGTCCTAATTATTATATATTCTCCATGATCAGTTTATATTCAAAGATAAGGACCAAGCTTTGTAATAGACGCATCAAGAATCTCAGACTTCTGATCATTGCGCAGTGCATACTGGGAAGGATTTTCTGAAAAAGTGAGCATCAAATCGCCATGTTTTTCCCAGTGGGATGCGTCTATTGACAAAGTCGATCTTTTCAAGTCTTTTGAACCATATCGCTTTTGTTTCTGGTTCTGATATTGTCATATTTTAGTTTTGGGATTTGGACATCGTTAATTGTGTGGTTGTTGGATCCTAACAGCGGAAAACGGATCGAGAAATGTGTTTGCGAACTTCATAAATGCAAAAGGGAATCAGATGTGTGTGACTGCAAACCTCTGTTCAAACTGTTTCTCTTCCCAACAGAATTGAAAAATAGTGAAAGGTGAAGGCGATGGGCAGGATTGATCCACAGGAAGAACCAAAAAGGAAACTTTGACTGTCTAAATCATCCTGAGATTGCAGCGAACATTTTGTATGTGGATCAAAGCAGGATCCTGTTTGTTAATCGAGAGGTGCAGAAGACAAACAGACTGAGCTGCACTTTCTTGTTCTTGTGGTTTTACAGCAACATCACGTCTTGGTCTCTTTGCAGTGGAAGGTGTTTCTTGGTGAACAGTTGGTGCCTTTTGTTTTGGTGTTGACTTTTTAAATTCATAACCGAGACTGAGTGAGGGATCGGGGTTTTGCTTTGTTGGCTCCACATACAAAATGTTCGCTGTAAACTCGGGATGATTTAGGCAGTCAAAAGTTTCCTTTTTGGTCCTTCCTGTGGATCAATCCTGCCCATCGCCTTCACCTTTCACTATTTTTCAATTCCGTTGGGAAGAGAAACAGTTTGAACAGAGGTTTGCAGTCACACACATCTGATTCACTTTTGCATTTATGGAGTTCGCAAACACATTTCTCGAGCCGTTTTCTGCTGTTAGGATCCAACAACCACACAATTAACGATGTCCGAATCCCAAAACTAAAATAGGCAAGGCAAGGCAAGTTTATTTGTACAATTCGTACACAAAGTAATTCAAAGTGCTTTACAGAATAAGAAATACATTAAAATCATAATAAAAACAAATCAAAACATAAATAATCATGAAGATTAAAATTAAAAAAAGAGAGACATAAATTGGAGAGAAGAGTGCGGAATGAAAACCTTTCAGTTATATGCACAGTTAAACAGAAATGTTTTGAGCCTGGATTTAAACAGCATCACAGAAGAAAATATGACAATATCAAAACCAGAAACAAAAGTGATATGGTTCAAAAGACTTGAAAAGATCGACTTTGTCAATAGACACATCCCACTGGGAAAACAAACAAACATGGCAGTTTGATGCTCACTTTTCCGGAAAATGCTTCCCAGTATGAATTGCGCAATGACCGGAAGTCCGAGATTCTTGATGCGTCTATTGACAAAAAGCTACACAAGATTAACTGTCTATAAAATGGTTTCTAATTAGATGCAAAGAGCACACAGTGAACTTATTGTGACTTCAGGAGCTGCTTATATAATATATCTATACCGGGGCAAGACACGTTGTGGGAAAAATCGTGTAAAGGCCGTTTAAGCTCCTGGTTGAGAGCAGACTTGTCATGTCGGTATCAGTATTCCAACCACACGTTCTCAAACACAGTCATTAAGCCATTACACACGTTTATGTTGTCAAACGTCGACCTACAATTTCAACTGATTTCCTGTTTTCCTCTCAGCATTTGCACAGACAGTAGCTCTAATTATATAGGAAATCATTTGAACATTACCGTCATAAAAACAGTTATTTATTGCGTACTGAAAAGCATTCGCCGGTGAGTCACAGTCGCCCTGGGGCAGACTGACGAAGACGCGGCATTGTATCATGTAATCACAATCTTGGCATTCAACCTGATTGTTTCATAGGAAAGGAAAGTCTCTACTCGATATGTCTGATCTTGTAAGTGTTTATAAACAATAAACTAAGCAGTCGGATTGTCAAAAGTGTCAAAAATCGGATTCTAATCAATACTAAAGCTAGTATCGAAACTAGATACTCATTTGGGCAAGTATCGATACAAAAAAAGTCACATTCATAGGACAGAAATGAACCTTTACTGAATTGTTTTCACTTGTGGGTAAAAACGACAACATATTTTATAAGTGCCTTTCGTTTAAACAGTGACGGCGTTTTTGGGGCTTAAAATTGCAAAAAAGTGGAAAAGCTGAATATGCTCTGCCGTAGCGTTTCCATCTACACTGACAAAGACACAAAACTCACATACATCACCACCTGTTATGCAACACAATCAAATTAAGTGCTTTGTGTTGCATTTTTCTATGAAAAGCGCTCTGTAAATAAAGTCTGATTGATCATGATTAATTCAATTCCACACACTTTTGCGTCACTGTATGTAGATTGAAAACGCTCGTCTAAACGCGGAATAAAATGTGAAGACACGACGCCACTTTTGCATCTTCTGTTCAGACCATCATCATATAAATGTAGCCCTAGAATGATTTTGAGCTGCAACCATAAGAAGTATATACTATATCAGATGTGTAAGAGCTAGAGGTATAATAGTACACAAAATCACGGTTCAGTACGTAAAGGTCGCAGGTCAATTCATTTTCAGTACAGTATGGGAACAAAATGCAAAACCATTTGCTTATTGTTTATTTGTGCATTTATTAAATCAACAATTTGTTACATACAAACAGGAGAATAAAATAAATGCAAAGTGCTGCTTGGTAATACTATTAAGTTAAATACATTTTTCTCAAATAAGCAACAAATGTATAAAATATTATTTTTTTAAAATTCCTTGTAAACAATAAACAAAACTTTTTTCAAAAAGCAAAATGCAGCACTAACAGTTCCAGCATGAAGTTTTACTCAATCTTCATATTTTTGAAGGTGGTCAAGGTGGGGAGCAATTGTCAAAGCAGCTGCCCTGTTGTGCCCTTTTTGTTTGAGGAGGTTTGTAACTCAAGTAAAAAAATAAGCACTCGCGGAGATCCAGATCCGTTTATACATTTATTTTAAAGAACAAAAAATAATGATAATATTCTCCGTGGTTGACTTTCCTTTTGATATAATGTGTGTGGTCACAAAATAGTATCTTCTCCTCTCCAGTCTCCACGGGCGCTGCCTTCCCCCGTCCTACTCCTACAGGTGACAAGATCTACCTGACTGCAGGAGGAGGGGAGGGGAGATCAGGATGACCGATAAAAAATTCTGTTGATAACTGTTGACGATGTTGATGTCGTACACCGGTAACTGTTGACGACGTTGATGTCGTACGCCGGTAACTGTTGACGATGTTGATGTCGTACACCGGTAACTGTTGACGATGTTGATGTCGTACACCGGTAACTGTTGACGATGTTGATGTGTACATGTTGACATGTTGATGTCCACCGTAACTGTTGATGTGTGTACGCGATAACTGTTGACGATGTTGATGTGTACGCCGGTAACTGTCGACGATGTTGATGTCGTACGCTGATAACTGTTGACGATGTTGATGTCGTACACCGGTAACTGTTGACGATGTTGATGTCGTACACCGGTAACTGTCGACGATGTTGATGTCGTACGCCGGTAACTGTCGACGATGTTGATGTCGTACGCTGATAACTGTTGACGATGTTGATGTCGTACACCGGTAACTGTTGACGATGTTGATGTTGTACGTAACTGTCGACGATGTTGATGTCGTACGTTGTCGATGTGTGTACGTGTCGACGATGTTGATGTCGTACGCTGATAACTGTTGACGATGTTGATGTCGTACGCTGATAACTGTTGACGATGTTGATGTCGTACGCCGATAACTGTTGACGATGTTGATGTTGTACGCGATAACTGTTGACGATGTTGATGTCGTACGCCGATAACTGTTGACGATGTTGATGTTGTACGCCGATAAACTGTTGACGATGTTGATGTTGTACGTAACTGTCGACGATGTTGATGTCGTACGCCGATAACTGTTGACGATGTTGATGTTGTACGGCGATAACTGTTGACGATGTTGATGTCGTACGCCGATAACTGTTGACGATGTTGATGTCGTACGCCGATAACTGTTGACGACGTTGATGTTTTACGCCGATAAATGTTGACGACGTTGATGTTGTACGCCGGTAACTGTCGACGATGTTGATGTTGTACGCGATAACTGTTGACGACGTTGATGTCGTACGCTGATAACTGTTGACGATGTTGATGTTGTACGCGATAACTGTTGACGACGTTGATGTCGTACGCGATAACTGTTGACGATGTTGATGTCGTACGCCGATAACTGTTGACGATGTTGATGTCGTACGCCGATAACTGTTGACGACGTTGATGTCGTACGCAGATAACTGTTGACGATGTTGATGTCGTACGCCGATAACTGTTGACGATGTTGATGTCGTATGCCGATAACTGTTGACGATGTGATCGTACGCCGATAACTGTCGACGATGTTGATGTCGTACGCCGATAACTGTTGACGACGTTGATGTCGTACGCGATAACTGTTGACGATGTTGATGTCGTACGCCGATAACTGTTGACGACGTTTGATGTGTACGCCGATAACTGTTGACGATGTTGATGTCGTACGCCGATAACTGTTGACGATGTTGATGTTGTACGCCGATAACTGTTGACGATGTTGATGTCGTACGCCGATAATGTTGACGTGACGATGTTGATGTTGTACGTAACCGATAACTGTTGACGATGTTGATGTTGTACGCGATAACTGTTGACGATGTTGATGTCGTACGCCGGTAACTGTCGACGATGTTGATGTCGTACGCCGATAACTGTTGACGATGTGACGCGATGTTGATGTCGTACACGGTAACTGTCGACGATGTTGATGTTGTACGCCGATAACTGTTGACGATGTTGATGTCGTACGCCGATAACTGTTGACGATGTTGATGTCGTACGCCGATGTATAACGTACGTAACTGTTGACGATGTTGATGTTGTACGCCGGTAACTGTCGACGATGTTGATGTCGATGTTGACGTGTCGACGCGTAACTGTCGACGATGTTGATGTGTACGCTATAACTGTCGACGATGTTGATGTCGTACGCTGATAACTGTTGACGATGTTGATGTTGTACGCCGATAACTGTTGACGATGTTGATGTCGTACGCCGATAACTGTTGACGATGTTGATGTCGTATGCCGGTAACTGTCGACGATGTTGATGTTGTATGCCGATTGACGATGTTGATGTTGTACACCAGTAACTGTCGACGATGTTGATGTCGTACGCGATAACTGTTGACGATGTTGATGTTGTACGATAACTGTTGACGATGTTGATGTCGTACGCCGATAACTGTTGACGATGTTGATGTCGTACGCCGATAACTGTTGACGATGTTGACGATGTGATGCGTAACGTGACGATGTTGATGTTTTACGCCGATAACTGTTGACGACGTTGATGTGTACGCCGTAACTGACGATGTTGATGTTGTACGCGATAACTGTTGACGATGTTGATGTCGACGCCGATAACTGTTGACGATGTTGATGTTGTACGCCGATAACTGTTGACGACGTTGATGTCGTACGCCGATAACTGTTGACGACGTGATGTCGACGCCGATACTGTTGACGATGTTATGTCGATACGCCGATAACTGTTGACGATGTTGATGTATGCGATGTCGATACTGTGACGATGTTGACGTACGCCGATAACTGTCGACGATGTTGATGTCGTACGCCGATAACTGTTGACGACGTTGATGTCGTACGCCGATAACTGTTGACGATGTTGATGTCGTACGCCGATAACTGTCGACGATGTTGATGTCGTACGCCGATAACTGTTGACGACGTTGATGTCGTACGCCGATAACTGTTGACGATGTTGATGTTGTACGCGATAACTGTTGACGATGTTGATGTCGTACGCCGATAACTGTTGACGATGTTGATGTTGTACGGCGATAACTGTTGACGATGTTGATGTCGTACGCCGATAACTGTCAATGACGTTGATGTCGTACGCCGGTAACTGTCGACGATGTTGATGTCGTACGCCGATAACTGTTGACGATGTTGATGTTGTACGCCGGTAACTGTCGACGATGTTGATGTCGTACGCCGATAACTGTTGACGATGTTGATGTTGTACGCCGATAACTGTTGACGATGTTGATGTCGTACGCCGATAACTGTCGACGATGTTGATGTCGTACGCCGATAACTGTCGACGATGTTGATGTCGTACGCCGATAACTGTCGACAATGTTGATGTCGTACGCCGATAACTGTTGACGACGTTGATGTTGTACGCCGATAAATGTTGACGACGTTGATGTTGTATGCCGATTGACGATGTTGATGTTGTACGCCGATAACTGTTGACGATGTTGATGTCGTACGCCGATAAATGTTGACGACGTTGATGTCGTACGCCGATAAATGTTGACGACGTTGATGTTGTATGCCGATTGACGATGTTGATGTTGTACGCGTGACGATGTTGATGTTGTACGCCGATAACTGTTGACGATGTTGATGTCGTACGCCGATAAATGTTGACGACGTTGATGTCGTACGCCGGTAACTGTCGACGATGTTGATGTTGTACGCCGATAACTGTTGACGATGCTGATGTCGTACGCCGATAAATGTTGACGACGTTGATGTTGTATGCCGATTGACGATGTTGATGTTGTACGCCGATAAATGTTGACGATGTTGATGTCGTACGCCGATAACTGTTGACGACATTGATGTTGTACGCCGATAAATGTTGACGACGTTGATGTTGTATGCCGATTGACGAAGTTGATGTTGATGTTGATGTCGTACGCCGATAAATGTTGACGACGTTGATGTTGTATGCCGATTGACGAAGTTGATGTTGATGTTGACTTGTTGATACGGACGCTTTTTGCCGCCCCGGACGTGACATCTTCGTGTTTTCTCGTATTATGTTGCTCTGAACACAGAAGGTAAGTAATGTAAAGTGTTTAAAATGAACTAGTTCTGTTTTTCATATTTTCAGAGAAATACAAATCAGGTGCTGCATCTTTAACAAACAACTTTTCCAACTTTTCCACAGCTTCACCTCTGTATGACTGATTCAAAGTACGTCTCCCTCAAGGCTTGCGGCTACAAACCTCCTGTATTTTGTTATTGTTTTAGAGGATCGGAGGCATGTTGTGAGACAAATGATGTTCCTGTCTGTGAGATGAGGTTTCTATGGAGATACCCGCCTTATCTGCGTCAGTGCAGATGTAGTTAGCAGTGGGCACATTCGGGAGGAGGGCGCCCCATTCGTCTTGAGTAACCGGATTTGTGACAGAGCTAAAAACGGCCGCCGTCTCGCAGGTGTTTTCAGATTTTGTCATGAATTTCACTTTTCTGAGTCACCGTGTTATCTGTGGAGCTGAGCCAGATTTAGTATCATCTTTTTGCACCGAGGTTTGGGAAGGAAACTGGAAATAAATGCGTTTGGAAAGAAGACGTGAAAGCTTCTACGCCTCAATTTCAGCGTCGATTTCGATCCTGAGGAACAAACTCAATACTGATTCTGATTAGGGATGAACTGATCCAGCTTTTTCAGTTCCGACACAGATTTTGATACTGATTTAAAGGTGCAATATGTAACTTTTTGGTTCGGAGCCGATCACAGTATGGCATTACTATAGAAATTGTTACATTTATCCAATTACAGGTGGTTTTATAGCTCAAAAATACCTACAAAAACAAGCATTCTGACTGTGAGCAGGTCACCTCTCCACAGATCTGACCCGTAACTTGGTCTGGTTTGGTCTTCATGAAGTTAGAAAGGTTTAATGCCATACTGTGAAACATTCCAGACAAAGCAATAACATCTACATGGAGACACGTATTTGATAAACGCTACACAAAGCAGCTTTAAATATCTGCTAATACCCGATTTATTTCAAAATAAAATAAACAAAACTGATCCAAATATGTTATGTGGCTGTTATTTATTCCTCAAGTAACTACAGAAGAACTTTGTTTAAATAAAAGAATAAAAATCATGAGACTGGTAACAAAAATCGGTGCCGATACTGTAAAATTTTGGTGAATCGGAGATCAGTTTGGTTGATCTTATACATTTATGTAATGGTGGACAATCTCTTAATGTTTGAAATTTTACTTTTTAAGAGTTGTTCTGTGGATACTAGAGGATTAAATAATACATAACACATTCGGATCAGTTTTGTCTCATTTTATTCTAGTTTAAAGGAAATAAAATTATGATTTCCTGAGTTTAGTCCTGGTTTAGTTTTGGTTTAGTTCTCGTACAGTCCTGTTTAAGTTCTGGTTTAGTTCCAGTTCAGGGCTGGTTTAATCCTGGTTTAGTCCTGGTGCAGTCCTGATTTAGTCTTGGTTCAGTCCTGATTTAGTCTTGGTTCAGTCCTGATTTAGTCTTGGTTCAGTCCTGGTTTAGTCCTGGTTCAGATCTGGTACAGTCCTGGTAGAGTCTTAGTTGAGTCATTGTTCAGTCTTGGTTCAGCCCTGGTTTAGTCCTGATTTAGTCCTGGCTAAGTTCTTCTTTAGTCTTGCTTTAGTCCTGGTTTAGTCCTGGTTCAGTCCTGTATTTAGTCCTGGTACAGTCCTGTATTTAGTCCTGGTACAGTCTGGTTTAGTCCTTGTTCAGTTTTGGTTTAGTCCTGGTATAGGCTTGGTTTAGTCTTGGTTCAGTCCTGACTAAGTCCTTCTTTAGTCTTGCTTTAGTCCTGGTTCAGTCCTGGTGTAGTCCTGTTTTGAGTCCTGGTACAGTCCTGGTTTAGCCCTAGTTCAGTCTTGGTTTAGTCTTGGTTCAGTCCTGATTTAGTCCTGGTTTAGTTCTGGTTTAGTTGTAGTTCAGTCTTGGTTCACTCCTGTTTTAGTCCTGGTTCAGTCCTGGTTCAGTCCTGGTTTAGTCCTAGTTGAGTCCTGGTTTAGTCCTGATTCAGTCCTGTTTTAGTCCTGGTTCAGTCCTGGTTTAGTCCTGATTCAGTCCTGTTTTAGTCCTGGTACAGTCCTGGTTTAGCCCTAGTTCAGTCTTGGTTTAGTCTTGGTTCAGTCCTGATTTAGTCCTGATTCAGTCCTGTTTTAGTCCTAGTTCAGTCCTGGTTTAGTCCTGATTCAGTCCTGTTTTAGTCCTGGTTCAGTCCTGGTTTAGTCCTGATTCAGTCCTGTTTTAGTCCTGGTACAGTCCTGGTTTAGCCCTAGTTCAGTCTTGGTTTAGTCTTGGTTCACTCCTGTTTTAGTCCTGGTTCAGTCCTGGTTCAGTCCTGGTTTAGTCCTAGTTCAGTCCTGGTTTAGTCCTGATTCAGTCCTGTTTTAGTCCTGGTTCAGTCCTGGTTTAGTCCTGATTCAGTCTTGTTTTAGTCCTGGTTCAGTCTTGGTTCAGTCTTGGTTCACTCCTGATTTAGTCCTGGTTCAGTCCTGGTTCAGTCCTGATTCAGTCCTGGTTTAGTCCTGGTTTAGTCCTGGTTTAGTCCTGGTTCTCGATCTGGACTGACACTGAATTATGGGTCAAATCCCGAGGACAAACTTCAGAAACATTAAACATTTAAAAGTATCTTGGTCCTTTCTCATAAGCAGGTCTGCACTAGTATCAGCTGATATCGACAATCAGCAAATACCTGAATTCACAGTATCAGAAATATATCAGAAAAATCTGGATCAGTTCATCAACACCTAAAGGGAAAACTTTAGAGGAGATTTATGGACGCGCAAAGAACAAACAAATAATTTTCATATTTGCTTGACGAACTAATTAGCGTTGACAGGCTGTAATTTGTCTACACGTTTCGTCTTGTGCGGTGGAGCGAGTGAGTTTAAAGACAGACACATCAGATAAAGCTGCATTTTTCCTCAGGTGGAAGAAGAAGAAGGAGAAAAAATAACCACAATTTTCCCCAGAAAAGTATTGTTTCATTTATCGCATCGCAGGGGGTTTCAAACTGGGTGAATCTGCCAGTTCTCCCCTCACACTCAGGCCTTTGTAGTAAATGTATCTTTTGTGTTCCTGGAAATGATGAGTTTCAATAACAACTGATAATATATTTTTAATGTTGTGTTTTCATATTTTTGTGCATTTTTGTGCAAAGTGCATTCATAAACGATTTTTGCATTCCGCCGTTCCGACACACAGGGTAATTATTAAGTTGCAGAAGCGCCGTTTTGGGGACAGCATTTTCAGGGACTGGTGGCGTAGGAGACCTGGTCCATGCGGCACGGTTTAATCCTGTTTAAATCCTGGTTTTAGTCCTGGTTTTAATCCAGGTTTAGATCTGGTTTAGACCTGGTTTTAGTCCTGATTTTAGTCCAGGTTAATCCAGGTTTAGTCCAGGTTTAGTCCAGGTTTAGCCCTGGTTTAGTCCAGGTTTAGTCCAGGTTTAGCCCTGGTTTAGTCCAGGTTTAGCCCTGGTTTAGTCATGGTTTTAGTTCTGGTTTAGAGGCACAGCCGGCGTTGAACACGGGAGGAGTTGCAGCCCACACTGCATACGCGAGAAAACACGGCCCATGCAGCGTACGGGAGGAGGTGCAGCCTAAGCAGCATACGTAAGAAGACACGGTCCACGCAGCATACGCATGAGAAGACACGGTTCATGAGGTGTACACTAAAAGACATGGTCCATGCGGCAGACACTGAGAAGACACGGTCCACACAGTGTATATGAGAAGACACGGTCAATGCAGCGTACGCAAGAAGACATGGTCCACGCGGCATACATGAGAAGACACGGTCTATGCAGCATATAGGAGGAGGTGCAGCCTACGCGAGAAGACACGGTCCATGCAGCGTACACAAGAAGGCACGGTCATGCGGCGAACATGAGAAGACACGTTACACATGACGTACGGGAGAAGACACGGTCCACGCGGTATACAGGAGGAGGAGTCCACACAGTGTATCCAAGGCAGAAAAAGGTGATGCTCCAAACTATGAGTAGGTTGTCGTGGTGATATAATTTTACAGCTAATACAGAATTACTGATATCAATCCTGCCGCAGATGTGTACAGATGTGGACCGTTATTCTTTTCTTCATTTGTATGTTGCGTCTCTTTGGCGCCGCCCAGAGGACACGGGCCTCACCTAAAACCCTCCGTCGTATCATGTTTATAGTTTATAGTCGCCTATTCTTACTATGAGCAGGATCGCCTCTGCACAGATCTGACCTGTAACAGTGTTCAGTGTCATACAGCGAAGAAATAACATCTGGCAAAGAAATAACATGTGAATAAAGTGTTTTTAAAGTGTTTGTAAGTATTTCTGAAAGCACAGAGTCATGTGGCACTTTGAATTCACGCTTAAATGAAACTCTTAAATCTGTTTTTGAACGACATGATCCAAAAGAGATTTACTTTACTTCATTAATACGAATGCACCTATTGTGTTTTATTGTACAGTCACATAGTGATGTAATCCACAGCTCTGGTTGCAGGTGAGCCGTCACGCCTCAGGGCACCCAAAAGACCTCTATGTAGGCCTGGGCCAGTCCTGGTTTAATCCTGGGCCAGTCCTGGTTTAATCCTGGGCCAGTCCTGGTTTAATCCTGGGCCAGTCCTGGTTTAATCCTGGGCCAGTCCTGGTTTAATCCTGGGCCAGTCCTGGTTTAATCCTGGTCCAGGACTGGTTTAGTACTTGTTTAGGCCTCGTCCAGTCCTGGTTTAGTCCTGATTTTGTCCTGTTTCAGTTCTGGTTCGGTCCTTGTTTAGTTCTGGCCCAGTCCTGGTTTAGTCTTGGTTTAGTCCTTGGTTTAGTTCTGTTTTAGCCCTGATTCAGTCCTGTTTTAGTTCTGGTTCAGTCCTGGTTCAACCCTGGTTGAGTTCTGGTTTCGTTTTGGTTTAGTCTTGGTTTAGTCCTGGTTCAGATGTGGTTCAGTCCTGGTTCAGTCCCATTTTAATCCTGGCTCAGTCCTGGTTCATCCTGGTTTAGTCCTGGTTTAGTCCTGATTTTGTCCTGTTTCAGTCCTGGTTCAGTCTTGGTCCAGTCCTGGTCCAGTCCTGGTTTAGTTCTGGTTGAGTTCTGGTTTCGTTTTGGTTTAGTCTTGGTTTAGTCCTGGTTCAGATGTGGTTCAGTCCTGGTTTAGTCCTGGTTCAGTCCTGGTTTAATTCTGTTTTAGTCTTAGTTTTATCCTGGGTTAGTCTTGATTCAGACCTGGTCCAGTACTGGTCCAGTCCTGGTTTAGTCCTGGTTTAGTCATGTTTCAGTCCTAGTTTAGTCCTGGTATACTCCTTGGTTTAGTCCTGGTTTAGTCTTGGTATAGTCCTTGGTTTAGTTCTGTTTTAGCCCTGATTCAGTCCTGTTTTATTTCTTGTTCAGTCCTGGTTTAATCCTGGTTTAGTTCTGGTTGAGTTCTGGTTTCGTTTTGGTTTACGTTGTCTTGCTTTAATCCTGGTTCAGGCGTGGTTCAGTCCTGTTTTATTCCTGGTTCAGTCCTGCCCAGTCCTGGTTTAGTCCTAGTTCAGTCCTGGTTTAGTTCTGTTTTAGTCCTAGTTTTATCCTGTTTAGTCTTGATTCAGTCCTGGTTGTCTTGGTCCAGTCCTGGTCCAGTCCTGGTTTAATCATGTTTCAGTCCTAGTTTAGTCCTGGTTTACTCCTTGGTTTAGTCCTGGTTCAGTCCTGGTTTACTCCTTGGTTCATTCTTGTTTTAATCCAGGTTTAGTCCTGATCTAGTCCTGGTTTAGTCCTGGCTCATGATCTTGATCCAGTGACAGTGAAGTGTGGGTCAAACGCAGAAGACAAATTTCAGAAACATTAAACATTTAAAAGTATCTTTGTCTTTAACCTTTCTAAAAAATAATAAATAAATAAAAACAGATTAAATGGCCAACAGGGGGCAGCAGAGAGCGGTGTTTTTTTTTGGCATTTACACACTGAGTCAGTATTTGTGTTTGTGTTTGATTTTGTCAGTATTTGGAAAGCTACAGTGGCGTTGTGTAGAAATGATTTTTAAACCATATATCGCATTACATAGATAGTCTTTAAAGCTGTATTACGGAACTTTTATGGAAAGTTTTTTTTGTAGTTTGTAAGTAAGTGGACGAGAATTGAGCAAACCCCGACGGTACCGTAACAGGACTAAAACGAGACCGACGTTATACTAACCCTAACCCTAAACCAAGACAAGATCTAACCCAAAAGCCCTCTCTGTAGTCCTGGTCCAGTCCTGGTTAATCCTGGTTTAGTTCTAATTTATTCCTGGTCCAGTCCTGGTTTAGTTATGCTTTAGTCTTGGTTCAGTCCTGGTTAAGTCCTGGTTTAGTATTAGTTTAGTACTTGTTTAGACCTGATTTAGTATTGGTTTAGTCCTAGTTTAGTACTTGTTTAGTCCTGGTTTAGACCTGATTTAGTCCTGGTTTAGTATTAGTTTAGTACTTGTTTAGTCCTGGTTTAGACCTGATTTAGTACTGGTTTAGTCCTGGTTTAGTATTAGTTTAGTACTTGTTTAGACCTGATTTAGTATTGGTTTAGTCTAGTTTAGTACTGGTTTAGTCTGGTTTAGTCATTTAGTTTAGTCTTGGTTCAGTCCTGGTTCAGTCTTGGTTTATTCCTAGTTTAGTCCTGGTTTAGTATTAGTTTAGTACTGGTTTAGTCCTGATTTAGTACTGGTTTAGTCCTGGTTTAGACCTGATTTAGTATTGGTTTAGTATTAGTTTAGTACTTGTTTAGTCCTGGTTTAGACCTGATTTAGTATTGGTTTAGTCCTAGTTTAGTACTGGTTTAGTCCTGGTTCAGTCTTGGTTCAGTCTTGGTTCAGTCCTGGTTTAGTCCTGGTTTAGTCCTGGTTTAGTCCTGCTAAAGTTCTGGTTTAGTCCAAGTTCAGTTCTGGTTCATTCCTGGTTTTGTCCTGGTTTATCCCTGGTTTAACAAGATCTAACCAGACTAACTCAGGTCTAAACGAGAGCTCCAGACTCCTGACTGTACCAGCACACCACATTTTGGGAACCACTGATTTGGTTCTGGTTTAGTCCTAGTTCAGTCCTCCTGGTTCAGTCCTGGTTCAGTCTGAGCTCAGTTCTGGTTTAGTTATGGTTCAGTCCTTCTTCAGTCCTGGTTCAGACTTGATTTAGTCCTGGTTCAGTTCTGGTTTATTCTTGTTTCAGTGTTGGGTCAGTTCTAGTTTAGTCCTGATTTAGTCCTGATTTAGTCCTGGTTCAGTCCTTCTAGTTCAGTCCTGATTCAGACTTGATTTAGTCCTGGTTCAGTTATGGTTTAGTCTTGGTTCAGTTCTGGTTCAGACCTGGTTCAGTCCTGAATTAACCCTGTTTTAGTCCTGGTTCAGTCCTGCCTTAGTGCTAGCTCAGTCCTGGTTCAGTTCTGGTCCAGTCCTGAATTAACCCTGGTTTAGTCCTGGTTCAGTCCTCCTGGTTCAGTTCTGGTTTAGTCCTGGTTCAGTCCTGCTTCAGTCCTGGTTCAGACTTGATTTAGTCCTGGTTCAGTTCAGGTTTAGTCTTTGTTTAGAGCTGGTTCAGTCCTAAATTAACCCTGGTTTAGTCCTGGTTCAGTCCTGATTTAGTCCTGGCTCAGTCCGAGCTCAGTTCTGATTCAGTCCTGGTTCAAACTTGATTTAGTCTTGGTTCAATCCTGATTCAGTTTTGGTTCAGACTTGGTTTAATCTCGATTCAGTTCTAGTTTAGTCCTGAATTAACCCTGGTTTAGTCCTGGTTTAGACCTGGTTTAGTCCTGGTTTAGACCTGGTTTAGACCTGGTTTATTCTTGGTTTAGTCCTGGTTCAGTCCTGGTTCAGACCTGGTTTAGTCTATTTTTTTATTTTCACTTGTACATTTAGATAAATTATTCCGTATTTGACTCCAGTCTCTTGCTTTTTTTCTGATTTTATTTAGACTTTTAATATGTTTACCCACTGTTATTATAATATTTTGTGACATCTGAGCTACTGTCCAAATAATTCCAATAAAGTTTAGTCTAAATGAGCGCCCGGCGACCGTACCCACACCGCATTTTGAACCCCGCCGCGTCTTTAGCCTCCCTCTGGTTTTAAGGTGGAGCTGCAGCTGTGTCAATACCAGACTCATAAACCCATGACCAAACTCCTTTCATGCTCCTCTCCGTCTCCTCGTGTTTACACTTTTCCCCTTTGTCCAAATCCTCACCTGGGTTCGGGGGGCGGGGCCGACGATGAGTGACGCGCAACACCTGTACGCGAAACACACACACACACAAAAAAAGAAAAAAAAACGCAATTAGAAAAACTGTCAGGTCTCCGTACGCGGCCGCACAAAGCCCCAAACGGTTTCCTTTCATTCGCCGGCGACAATGGGGCGGCCTTTGATTTGCGATGAGCGAGGGAGCGTGTCCGAGCCTGCGTCTGCGTCGAGGTTTTTTTTTTTTACAGACGAGAGGAAAGTGATTTATAGACGACGTCGCGGGAAGAGTTTGTGTCCACGGGTGAAACGAGCGGTTGAGGTTTTGGGGCGAGATGTGGGCGGGTTAAACTAAAGAAGAAAAGAAGATGCTAATCGGGAATGTTGAGATGTGGAAGTTGTGGTTTAGTCCTGGTTTAGATCTAGTTTAATCCTGATTATTCCTGGTTCAGTCCTGTTCAAGTCTTGATTGAGTCCTGGTTTAGTCCTGTTTTAGTCCTGGTTTAATCCTGGTTTAGTTCTGGTTCAGACTTGATTTGGTTCTAGTTCAGTTCTGTCTTAATTCTGGTTCAGTCCTAGTTTAGTCCTGATTCAGTTCTGGTTTAGTCCTTGTTCAGTCCTGGTTTAGTCCTGATTCAGTTCTGGTTTAGTCCTTGTTCAGTCCTGGTTTAGTCCTGGTTCAATCTTGGTTCAGTCCTGATTTAGTCCTGTTTCAGTCCTCGTTTAGACCTAGTTAAATCCTGGTTCAGTCCTGGTTTAGTCCTGGTTTAGTCCTTGTTTAGTCCTGGTTTAGTTCTGGTTTAGTCCTTGTTTAGTCCTGGTTTAGTCCTGGTTTATTCCTGGTTTAGTCCTTGTTTAGTCCTGGTTTAGTCATAGTTTAGTCCTGGTTCAAATCTTGGTTCAGTCCTTGTTTAGTCCTGGTTTAATCCTGACTCAGTTCTGGTTCAGACTTCATTTGGTCCTCGTTCAGTTCTGATTTAGTCCAGATTTAGTCCTGGTTCAGTCTTGGTTTAGTCACAGTTCAGTCCTGGTTTTCTTATGCTTTAGTCCTGGTTTGGTCCTGCTTTAGTCGTAGTTTAGTCCTGATTTAGTCCTGGTTTAGTCCTGGTTTACTCATTGTTCACTTCTGGTTTAATCCTGGTCTAATCCGTGTTCAATTCTGGTTTAGTCCTGGTTCAGTTCTGGTTTAGTCTTGATTCAGTCCTGGTTTAGTCCTGGTTTAATCCTGGTTTAGACCTGGTTCAGTCCTGGTTTAGTCCTGGTTTAGTCCTGGTTTAGACCTGTTTCAACCCTGGTTTAGTCCTGGTTTAGTCCTGGTTTAATCCTGGTTTAGTCCTGGTTTAGTCCGGGTTTAGTCCTGGTTTAATCCTGGTTTAGACCTGATTCAGTCCTGGTTTAGTCCTGGTTCAGTCCTGGTTTAGACCTGTTTCAACCCTGGTTTAGTCCTGGTTTAGTCCCAATTCAGACCTGGTTTAGTCCTGGTTTAGTCCCAATTCAGCCCTGTTTTAGTCCTGGTTTAGTCCCAATTCAGCCCTGGTTTAGTCCTGGTTTAGTCCCAATTCAGCCCTGGTTTAGACCTGGTTCAGTCCTGGTTTAGTCCTGGTTTAGTCCTGGTTTAATCCTGGTTTAGACCTGTTTCAACCCTGGTTTAGTCCCAATTCAAACCTGGTTTAGTCCTGGTTTAGTCTCAATTCAGCCCTGGTTTAGTCCTGGTTTAATCCTGGTTTAGTCCTGGTTTAATCCTGGTTTAATCCTGGTTTAGCCCTGGTTTAGTCCCAATTCAGACCTGGTTTAGTCCTGGTTTAGTCTCAATTCAGCCCTGGTTTAGTCCTGGTTCAGTCCTGGTTTAGTCCTGGTTTAGTCCCAATTCAAACCTGGTTTAGTCCTGGTTTAGTCTCAATTCAGCCCTGGTTTAGTCCTGGTTTAGTCCTGGTTTAATCCTGGTTTAATCCTGGTTTAGTCCTGGTTTAGTCCCAATTCAGACCTGGTTTAGTCCTGGTTTAGTCTCAATTCAGCCCTGGTTTAGACCTGGTTCAGTCCTGGTTTAGTCCTGGTTTAGTCCTGGTTTAATCCTGGTTTAGTCCTGGTTTAGTCCCAATTCAGACCTGGTTTAGTCCTGGTTTAGTCTCAATTCAGCCCTGGTTTAGTCCTGGTTTAGTCCCAATTCAGCCCTGGTTTAGTCCTGGTTTAGTCCCAATTCAGCCCTGGTTTAGTCCTGGTTTAGTCCTGGTTTAGTCCCAATTCAGCCCTGGTTTAGTCCTGGTTTAGTCCTGGTTTAATCCTGGTTTAGTCCTGGTTTAGTCCCAGTTCAGCCCTGGTTTAGACCTGGTTTAGTCCGATCTGACTCAGACTCAGTCTCGTCTAAACATCATATATCTCCGTACATTATCTCTGTGGTAGAAACTGTTGTGTTTTGTGCAGATTTGCGGTGATTAAAATAAACATAAAAGAAGCTGCTAATTGTCATTGTCGACCACATCAAAGACTCAAATCTGTTGTGTAAATTGTTCTTGTTGCTAATTTAAAAATGTTTGTCCTTGAGCAATTTGCCTGTGAGCTGCTTCATTACTTTTCCACATTCATTTAGTTTGGAGGTTTTCAGGCTCGGCAGGTGGGATTTTTATTGACAGAACTTGAAAGTTAGATGAAGCCAAAAAAGAATCCAAATTCAGTTTATTTATAAAGCACAGAGATGAAAATATTTGTGTAATACATTTGTGTAATACATTTGTGTAATACGTTCATTGCACAATTCATACTGGGAAGGATCCTCCGAAAAAGTGAACATCAAACTGCCATGTTTGATTTCCCAGTGTCAAAGTCGATCTTTTCAAGTCTTTTGAACCATATCGCTTTTGTTTCTGGTTCTGATATTGTCATATTTTAGTTTTTTGGGATTCGGACATCGTTAATTGTGTGGTTGTTGGATCCTAACAGCGGAAAACGGCTCGAGAAATGTGTTTGCGAACTCCATAGATGCAAAAGTGAATCAGATGTGTGTGACTGCAAACCTCCGTTCAAACTGTTTCTCTTCCCGACGGAATTGAAAAATAGTGAAAGGTGAAGGCGATGGACAGGATTGATCCACGGGAAGGACCAAAAACAGTCACCCTTAGAAATCATCCCGAGTTTGCAGAGAACATTTTGTATGTGGAGCCATCAAAGCAAAATCCTTTCGCTCAGCCTTGGTTACGAATTTAAAAAGTCAACGCCAAAGCAAAAG
>NW_026571140.1:38392675-38395175 GCF_026225935.1 Boleophthalmus pectinirostris
ATTCTCTATTGGCTGATGTTTATCTGGCCTCATTACATCCACAGTTGATAGATTTTTGTTCTTTATTTTTTTTGGTCATCATAATTACAAGGCCTGCGTCTCTGTAATGGTATTTTAAACTTTCATTGACAATTTGAAACTAAAAAAAAAAATCCTCCATACAACCTTTAAGTTTGAAAAATGCAGTTAATACGTGTACATATCTATTTATATATAGCCTTGAGGGACAAAAGTTGAATATGTTATGATCTGTAGCCCATGGTTTTCAACACACACACACACACACACACCCACACACACACACACACACACACACACACACACACACACACACACACAGAATCACACACACACTTCTGCATATCCACAGTGGTACAGGGCCGTGATCCTGGTCTCTCTGTAAACACTGTTCCTCCTGCCTCCTGTCAGTATAATCTGTGTGTGTGTGTGTGTGTGTGTGTGTGTGTGTGCGTGTGTGTGTGTGTGTGTGTGTGCGTAGGCTCTGAAGCGCTGAAGCTCGCCTGGATTACGCCGAGCAGTCGTCCGCGATGTCAAACCCAAACCTCGCTCCAATGGGAAACACAATGGACTTTTATCTGTCCTGCAAACCACAGACGAGGGACAAAAGTGTGGAGTCTGTGGAGACGTTGTTGTCGGGGATTTCCAGTGTCATTTCAATGTAGATTTTATTATAAACGCCAAGTCCAGTCTTTTATAACATCTTCAAAAGACATTTAAGATGCTATTTATATCTCATCATCAGTGATGCACAGTAACAAAAGTACAATACTAGAGTGCAATTTTTAGATATCTTTTTTTTTTTTTTTTTTTTTTTTTTTTTTTTTTTTTAGTTATCAGTTTTTTTTTTTTTTTTTTTTTAGGTATCAGTTTTTTCTTTTTCTTTTTTTTTCAATTTTTAGGTCTCAATATTTAGGTTTCACTTTTTAAGTTTCAATTTTTACTAAAGTACAATTTTTAGGTGTCAATTTTTTTCCATTTTTAGGTATTATTATTTTTTCCCAAGTTTTTCTAGTTTTAGTTTTCACTATTTAGGTTTCAAGTTTTTAGGTTTCTTTTTTTTTTTCTTTTTTTTTTAGATATAATTTTTTTCTTTTTTTTTTTTTTCCAGTTTTAGGTTTCAATATTTAGGTTTCAATTTTTAGGTTTCAATTTTATGTAAGTACAATTTTTAGGTATTAATTTTTTACATTTTTAGGTATCCTTTTTTTTTATTATTATTATTATTTATTTTTTTTTTTTACTTTTTTCAAGTTTTAGGTTTCAGTATTTAGGTTTAAATTTTTATGTTTAAATTTTTACTAAAGTACAATTTTTAGGTATAAATTGTATCTTTTTTTAGGTATAATTTTTTTTTTTAGGTATTTTTTAGGTATTTTAGGTACTTTACTTAAAGCTGCACTGTGCAACTTTTCAGGTTGGGGGTCTGATACCATGGAGACGCTGCTGCTTTGCTTTGAGGAAACCAAATGCACAAAAACAGATTGAAAAATTCAAGAAGAAATCAATTCAAACACTTAAAATCAGTAAAATCTTTATCAGAATCACTACATTTCGTTCATTTTTTACTTATTACTCAAAGTGAATTTTTACACAGGTACTTCAACAGTGGATACAAGTGGTAAAAATGAGTTTCCTCTGCAGTGTGTCTGTCTCCCGTATGCCGGACGTACACTGTGCGATATTTTCAGTCGTGTCACTCAGCCCCAGCTTAAACTGTACGACCAAATCACAGGGTTTAACAGTTCACAGCTCACGAATCATGTTCTCACACTGAACGAACCGATGCTCGGATGCGACTTGCCTGCTCACACTGTACGTTCACATAACGACCGGAGTTGTCAAAGTTGTTGTTCCGGAAGTAGAAAACCACGGAATTAGAAAACCACAGATGTGCGGAGACACAATGCTGAGCCACTTCTGCGTCCGCGCATGCGCAGTCTGCCAGATTCTGGCAAATCGGCTCGTGGAACAACTTCAACAGAGCGAAATCCTCACGAGAGGCGACTGGATTTCAAACAAGTTTGATTTTCTTACGACCTACGAAAGTCGATCGGGAGCTGGTCGTGAGTCATTAATCGGTTCTCTTTACCCCATGTAAACTACACGAAGCACGACACACGATGAAGCCAAAACTCGGCCTGATCCCCAAAACAGTCGCACGAGCGAAAAATCGGCTCAAAAAGGGTCAAAAATCGCACAGTGTACGCCCGGCCTTAGAGATCGGGTGAGGAGCTCAGTCACACGGGAGGAGCTCGGAGTAGAGCCGCTGCTCCTCCATGTCGAGAGGAGCAGTTGAGGCTCGAGCGTCTGTTCTGGATGCCTCCTGGGCGCCTTCTTTCTGAGAGTTGTTCTGGACATGTCCCACTGGGAGGAGACCCCGGGGAAGACCCAGGACACGCTGGAGGGACTGTGTCTCTGGACTGGCCTGGGAACACCTCTGGATCCCCCTGAAGAGCTGAGGAAGTGTGTGTGGAGAGGG
>NW_026571140.1:38400175-38462675 GCF_026225935.1 Boleophthalmus pectinirostris
CCTGGTTTAGTCCTGGTTTAGTCTGGTTTAATCCTGGTTTAATCCTGGTTTAGTCCTGGTTTAGTCCTGGTTTAGTCCTGGTTTAATCCTGGTTTAGTCCTGGTTTAGTCCTGGTTTAGTCCTGGTTTAGTCCTGGTTTAGTCCTGGTTTAATCCTGGTTTAATCCTGGTTTATCCTGGTTTAGTCCTGGTTTAATCCTGGTTTAATCCTGGTTTAATCCTGGTTTAGTCCTGGTTTAATCCTGGTTTAGTCCTGGTTTAGTCCTGGTTTATCCTGGTTTAGTCCTGGTTTAGTCCTGGTTTAGTCCTGGTTTAGTCCTGGTTTAATCCTGGTTTAGTCCTGGTTTAATCCTGGTTTAGTCCTGGTTTAATCCTGGTTTAGTCCTGGTTTAGTCCTGGTTTATCCTGGTTTAATCCTGGTTTAATCCTGGTTTAGTTTAATCCTGGTTTAGTCCTGGTTTAGTCCTGGTTTAATCCTGGTTTTGGTTTGGTCCTGGTTTAATCCTGTCCTGGTTTAGTCCTGGTCCTGGTTAGTCCTGGTTTAGTCCTGGTTTAGTCCTGGTTTATCCTGGTTTAGTCCTGGTTTAATCCTGGTTTAGTCCTGGTTTAGTCCTGGTTTAGTCCTGGTTTAGTCCTGGTTTAATCTGGTTTAGTCCTGGTTTAGTCAGTCCTGGTTTAGTCCTTTTAGTCCTGGTTTAGTCCTGGTTTAATCCTGGTTTAGTCCTGGTTTAGTCCTGGTTTAGTCCTGGTTTGATTCGGTGTAGTTTGTTTTGAACGTGCCTTAAATCTCTCGACACTGTGTCGTGTTTACACTGGCGTCCGTCCAAACATTAACAATTACAACAATTATTCCCTGTCACTCTGTGTCTCTTCTGCAGTCACAGTCGCCCCGGGGCAGAGTGAACACACATAACTGTTTATCTGTGCCTTTGGTCTTCCTAACGGCCTCCAATCACACATGTGGGGTCAGGTGTCTTGCTTAAGGACACAATGTCAGCAGCCTTTGTGAGCCAACGTTTTTACCATCCAGGCTAAGTTTTTGTTTGTTTTTAAAGAAGCCGGATGAAACTTTTTTAACGCCACGAGCTTTTTTCCGAGCCGATGTTCATCACTTTGTTCCACAGTATGTCAGATTTTAGTTACTAGTTATAAATAAGATATACGACGGAGTATAAGGGTCAGATAAAAAAACTAAAATGCTGGCGCTACGAGAATAAAGTCGTAACATTTCGGCATTAAAGTCGTAATTTTATGAGAATAAAGTCGTAGTCAAAATAAAGTGGTAATATTAGGAGAATATCGACTGAACGAGTGGAGGATGGAGAATTGGGAGAAAAATCCGTGTATCATTCGTTCATTCGACTGAACAAGGACTGAATCAGGACTAAATCAGGTCAGGAACCAAACCAGAAAGACCAGGATTGAGACCGGGACCAGACCAGGACTGAAACCGGTTTAGTCCTGGTTTAGTCCTGGTTTAAGTCACGGAAATGGGAAATGGCGTTTACGTTTACGACTTTAAAATGTGATGCGGGACTAGTGCACCGCATACGGACTGAACCAGGACTGAACCAGGACTGAACCAGGACTAAACCAGGACTGAACCAGGACTAAACCAGGACTGAACCAGGACTAAACCGTTTTCAGTCCTGGTCTGGTCCTGGTCTCATTCCTGGTCTCAGTTCTTGTCTGATCCCGGTCTCAGTCTTGGTCCCTGACTCAGTCCTTGTCTGGTCCCGGTCTGAATCCTGGTCTCAGTCCCAGTCTGGTCTCGGGCCTGGTTTAATCCTGGTTTAGTCCTGGTTTAGTCCTGGTTCAGTCCTGGTTTAGTCCTGGTTCAGTCCTGGTTCAGTCCTGGTTCAGTCCTGGTTTAGTCCTGGTCTAGTCCTGGTCTAGTCCTGGTTTAGTCCTGGTCTAGTCCTGGTTCAGTCCTGGTTCAGTCCTGGTTTAGTCCTGGTTTAGTCCTGGTTCAGTCCTGGTTTAGTCCTGGTTCAGTCCTGGTTCAGTCCTGGTTCAGTCCTGGTTCAGTCCTGGTTTAGTCCTGGTTCAGTCCTGGTTAGTCCCTGGTTTAGTCCTGGTTCAGTCCTGGTTCAGTCCTGGTTTAGTCCTGGTTTAGTCCTGGTTCTGGTTCAGTCCTGGTTTAGTCCTGGTTCAGTCCTGGTTTAGTCCTGGTTCAGTCCTGGTTCAGTCCTGGTTTAGTCCTGGTTCAGTCCTGGTTCAGTCCTGGTTTAGTCCTGGTTCAGTCCTGGTTCAGTCCTGGTTAGTCCTGGTTCAGTCCTGGTTCAGTCCTGGTTTAGTCCTGGTTCAGTCCTGGTTTAGTCCTGGTCCTGGTTCAGTCCTGGTTTAGTCCTGGTTTAGTCCTGGTTTAGTCCTGGTTCAGTCCTGGTTTAGTCCTGGTTCAGTCCTGGTTCAGTCCTGGTTTAGTCCTGGTCTAGTCCTGGTTCAGTCCTGGTTTAGTCCTGGTTCAGTCCTGGTTAGTCTGGTTCAGTCCTGGTTTAGTCCTGGTCTAGTCCTGGTTCAGTCCTGGTTCAGTCCTGGTTTAGTCCTGGTTCAGTCCTGGTTCAGTCCTGGTTCAGTCCTGGTTCAGTCCTGGTCAGTCCTGGTTCAGTCCTGGTTCAGTCCTGGTTCTGGTTCAGTCCTGGTTCCTGGTTCAGTCCTGGTTCAGTCCTGGTTTAGTCCTGGTTTAGTCCTGGTTCAGTCTGGTTAGTCCTGGTTCAGTCCTGTCCTGGTTTAGTCTGGTCTAGTCCTGGTTAGTCCTGGTTTAGTCCTGGTTTAAGTCCTGGTTTAGTCCTGGTTCAGTCCTGGTTTAGTCCTGGTTTAGTCCTGGTTCAGTCCTGGTTTAGTCCTGTCCTGTTAAGTCCTGGTTCAGTCCTGGTTTAGTCCTGGTTTAGTCCTGGTTTAGTCCTGGTTTAGTCCTGGTAGTCCTGGTTCAGTCCTGGTTCAGTCCTGGTTTAGTCCTGGTTAGTCCTAGTCCTGGTTCAGTCCCTGGTTCAGTCCTGGTTTAGTCCTGGTTCAGTCCTGGTTTAGTCCTGGTTTAGTCCTGGTTCAAGTCCTGGTTTAGTCCTGGTTTAGTCCTGGTTCAGTCCTGGTTTAGTCCTGGTCTAGTCCTGGTTCAGTCCTGGTTAGTCCTGGTTTAGTCTGTTTAGTCCTGGTTCAGTCCTGGTTCAGTCCTGGTTTAGTCCTGGTTAGTCCTGGTTTAGTCCTGGTTCAGTCCTGGTTCAGTCCTGGTTTAGTCCTGGTTAGTCCTGGGTTAGTTGGTTTAGTCCTGGTTTAGTCCTGGTTTAGTCAGTCCTGGTTCAGTCCTGGTTAGTCCTGGTCTAGTCCTGGTTCAGTCCTGGTTAGAGTCCTGGTTTAGTCCTGGTAGTCCTGGTTCAGTCTGGTTCAGTCCTGGTTTAGTCCTGGTTCAGTCCTGGTTCAGTCTGGTTCCTGGTTAGTCCTGGTTCAGTCCTGGTTCAGTCCTGGTTCAGTCCTGGTTTAGTTCTGGTCCAGTGGTAGTCCTGGTTCAGTCCTGGTTCAGTCCTGGTTTAGTCCTGGTTCAGTCAGTCTGGTTCAGTCCTGGTTCAGTCCTGGTTCAGTCCTGGTTCAGTCCTGGTTCAGTCTGGTCAGTCCTGGTTTTCCTGGTTCAGTCCTGGTTCAGTCCTGGTTTAGTCCTGGTTTAGTCTGGTTCAGTCCTGGTTTAGTCCTTTAGTTTAGTTCCTTTAGAAAATTGTTGTTCGTTTTCTTATTTTTGGTTTTATATTGAAAAACAAGGTTCTTCTTCTTCTCATACTTTTTGAGTCTCTCATTTTTTTAAGAATCCATGTTTTTCAAGGTATATTTCACTCCTGGGACATAAAAATCACCTTCAGAAAACCAGAAATGTTACACAGTTTCAGCTTCTCTGTCTTTTGTGGTCTGAAGCAGTAACTCTGTGAAGAACGACACATACTTAAGACGCAATAAATAACCTGGGACTATTTAAACTTTGGTTGGAAGTAAAATATTTATGAATGAAAAGTATTTGCGTGTTATTCCGCAGGAGGCGAACGAACCGTGAACCCGGAATGAGACACAAGCGGAACATGTTTGACTTGGAACAAAATGAAAGTCTGCGGTGAAACTCTTGGACTTTGGTCTCAGAGTCGGACCGATCCAAGGCCGAGTCCTGGTCTGACTGATCCCACATGGAGCTGTTCCCGCTCACAGTTCAAACAGAAAGAAACGAGAAAGAGGCAGAGGAGGTGGACGTTTTAATTTAGCTTCTTGCAGAACCTTCACAAAATACTCGGTTTAAAATTTCCCATGATTGTTGCATTATAGGTAGAACTATCACTGTTGGGCAAGTTACTTTGACATTGTAATGTGTTATTTATTACCTATTACTGTCATTTCAAAGTAATTCGTTACATTACAATATTACTGCATTTAAAATGTAAGGCATTACATTACTATTGCATTACTTTAAGTTACTCTCACCAAAATAACTTTTGCGCTGTATATGGACTGAACCAGGACTAAACCAGGTCTAAACTAAACAGAACTGAACCAGGACTAAACCAGAACTGAACTAGAACTAAACAGAACTGAACTAGAACTAAACCAGAACTGAACTAGGACTAAAACAGGACTCACTGTTGGGACGGGCTCGGAGGTGACGCAGGAGAAAGGAGCGGCTCTGCTCCGCACCTCACGGAGGTAAGAGCGGCTGTCATCCGATCGCTCTTTACAGACATCCTGCTGCTCGGGCTCACGGTCCTGATTTCAGCAACTATTTGCAGGGACCCGAGCCGGTGCAAGAGTCTGTTACAGCGCGTAACTTCTACCTTCCTTCAGCGTGTCCAGAAGTCCAACTTTTTGTGTGATGTTTGCATCTTCCTCTGCCTTTTGGGTGCGAGCGCAGGAGCCTTTGTCGGTGCAGAAGGTTTCGTCGACGTTGTGGGTTTCGTCGGGGAGAAAACTTGCAACCGTACAGCACTTCACAATCACACTGCTAGAGACTGAACATGTATTTAAATTTGGCAGCTGAACACATTCTGTACTGTACAGGAGACTGGAGTCCCTCAGCCAATCAGGACGCAGCGGGAGGAACGCAATACACATTCATACAATGTAAAAAAAAAAAAAAAAAAAAAGGGCATGCAAAATTGCACAAAAAAAAAAAAAAAAAAAATCTGCGAAACAGCGAGACCGCGAAAAGTGAACTGCGATAGAGGGAGGGACGAGTGTAAACCAGGTCTAAACCAGAACTGACCCAGGTCTAAACCAGGTCTAAACCAGGTCTAAACAGCGTGGAGTTCTTTGTCAGTCCTTCCTTTTTACCTGAAGGTCTATGAGGGAGCATCTCCGGCGTTTCACCGCTGCTGATATCGAGGTGATTTTAGCGAATTTGTATGAAGAAAAACCCACCACTTCAATCCAGGTTAAAAAAAAACACTGTAACGCGCGTTACTCACATTTGTACCGAGTAAAATATTACTATTTTTTCCCCTGTAATGCCTTACATTACTGCGTTACAGCAAAAAGTAATGCATTACTGTAATTCGTTACTTTTATAACGCGTTACTCCCAACACTGAGAACTATGAAGTACGAAAGCTTTCAGAAATATTTTACAGAAATCCGTGCATATCTGTGTGTAGTTGAGCATAAAATAAATATTCGTAAACTCTCGAATGAGTCCAGTCGTACGTAAAACGTGTCGTGTGTCTTTTTTCCGTCAGAATATGAGTTGAAAAGTTACGACGTGAAGAATTACAATCACAAAATGAACATTTACGATCACACTTCCTTCAGTACGAACACAAATTCACAAACAAGTTCAGGTCTGGTTTAATCCTAGTTTAATCCTCGTTTAGTCCTGGTTTAGTTCTAGTTAAGTTCTCGTTTAGTCCTGGTTTATTTCTTTTTCAGTCCTGGGATCAGTCCTGGTTTAGTCCTGGTTTAGTTGTTTTTCAGTCCTGAGATCAGTCCTGTTTTAGTTTTGGTTCAGTCCTGGTTTAGTCTTAGTTAAATACTTGTTTAGACTTGGTTCAGTCCTGGGATCAGTCCTGGTTTAGTTCCGTGTTAGTCCTGGTTTAGTCCTGGTTTAGTCCTAGTTCAATCCTCATTTAGTCCTGGTTTAGTTCTTGTTTCAGTCCTAGTTCCTCATTTAAACCTGGTTCAGTCCTGGGATCAGTTCTGGTTTAGTTCCGTGTTAGTCCTGGTTTAGTCCTAGTTCAATCCTCATTTAGTCCTGGTTTAGTCTTGTTTCAGTCCTAGTTCCTCGTTTAAACCTGGTTCAGTCCTGGGATCAGTTCTGGTTTAGTTCCGTGTTAGTCCTGGTTTAGTCCTGGTTTAGTCCTAGTTCAATCCTCATTTAGTCCTGGTTTAGTCTTGTTTCAGTCCTAGTTCCTCATTTAAACCTGGTTCAGTCCTGGGATAAGTTCTGGTTTAGTTTCATGTTAGTCCTCGTTTAGTCCTGGTTTAGTTCTAGTTAAATTCTCGTTTAGTCCTGGTTTATTTCTTTTTCAGTCCTGGGATCAGTCCTGGTTTAGACCTGGTTCAACCTTGGTTCAGTCCTATTTTAGTCCTCATTCAGTCCTGGTTTAGTCCTGGTTTAGTTGTTTTTCAGTCCTGAGATCAGTCCTGGTTTAGTTTTGGTTCAGTCCTGGTTTAGTCTTAGTTAAATACTTGTTTAGACTTGGTTCAGTCCTGGGATCAGTTCTGGTTTAGTTTCGTGTTAGTCCTGGTTTAGTCCTGGTTTAGTCCTAGTTCAATCCTCATTTAGTCCTGTTTAGTCCTGGTTTAGTCCTATTTTAGTCCTAGTTCCATCCTCATTTAGACCTGGTTCAGTCCTGGGATCAGTTCTGGTTTAGTTTCGTGTTAGTCCTGGTTTAGTCCTAGTTCAATCCTCATTTAGTCCCGGTTTAGTCCTGGTTTAGTCCTATTTTAGTCCTAGTTCCATCCTCATTTAGACCTGGTTCAGTCCTGGGATCAGTTCTGGTTTAGTTTCGTGTTAGTCCTGGTTTAGTCCTGGTTTAGTCCTAGTTCAATCCTCATTTAGTCCCGGTTTAGTCCTGGTTTAGTCCTATTTTAGTCCTAGTTCCATCCTCATTTAGACCTGGTTCAGTCCTGGGATCAGTCCCGGTTTAGTCCTGGTTTAGAACTAGTTCAGTTCTCATTTAATCCTGGTTTAGTCCTGGTTCAGTGGCGCAAAAGTCTGGGATCTTGATCAATGTTTCTTCTGCCTGATGATGAAGTGACGACGTATTTTTGACAGTGAAGGAAGCGTAATCGTAAATTTTCATTTCGTGTTTGTAATTCTTGACGTCGTAACTTTTCAACTCATATTCTGACGGATAAAAGACACACAATAGATTTTACGTACGACTGGATTCATTCGCGAGTTTACAAATATTTATTTCACGCTCAACTACAGACAAATAGGCACAGATTTCTATTTCCTAGGCACACGAATATTTCTGAAAGCTTTTGTTCTCCATGTAGAAACTCTGCACAGATGAATTACAGTTCACATAAATCACCGGCCGACTCGTTTCTGGAGCAGTTCTGCTGTCAAAGCTCGTTAATTACAACGGTGTGCTTACATGAACAAGTCGGGGCATGTTTGTTATCAGCAAAATTTAGTTTTCCTCATGGTAATTCCCTCAGCTGCCACTAGAGGGCTTTTAATCCTTAAAGGTGGTATAGAGGATTTTCCAAGGAACGAGAAATCCAGCGACTGTTTGTCCTTTTTCAAATGTTTCGCATGCGTGAAACCACCCCCCCTCCCCTACAGCTCCTACGTAGAAACGCCTCCTCCCGCCTCCTCTTTACGCCAGAAACAGGTTTGTTTACAGCCGCTGCACATGACTTGTAAACAACTAACTACAGTGTTGGTTAGGCAAGGCGGAGAAGTGAGGAGCGGGGGGGAGCGGGTGCGCGGAGATTCTCTGCCCGGAGAAGTGAGGAGCAGGGGGAAGAGCAGATCGGGCAGCGGGGACAGGAGCAGGAAAGGGGAGCAGAGAAGGTTGCGCGGAGATTCCGTGCGAATGAACTAGCTACAACACGCAGCAGCAAGCGGACTCTTTCTTTGCCTTGAAAATTACGTTTTCAGACATAGGATATCGCTTTCGTGTCCTGAAAAACATTTGTCTAGCTCTTGGAAATAAAGTACGTTTTCATAATAAGCAGAAGTTTCCTGTCCAGGAGTAATTTGGCGACCAGTGCGTCAGTCTTTAGACCCTGTGTCTGCTTCAGTCGCGCCATCGCTGGAATGAATCTACAAGAATCACCTTAGTTTGGCTTCGCTGCTTTTCCCCTTGTCTTCTTCTTTCAGCGACCTCAAAAACGGACTTTCTTTTGCGGCGAACTGCTCCTGGATTCTTGTCGCCATTGCAACAAACTTTGTGCGAACTGCGAGGAAGATATAGGTCAAAAAAGCCGCTAAGAACTGTTGCGTTGGTGGAGTAAACAGCGTCTGTGCGTCTTGCGTCTGTGGACTGCGTGACAGGCGTAGGTAAACCACGTACCGGCGGCGCAGGCAAGTCAGTTACACTAGAAACGTAGGGAGATTGATTGACAGCCTGTCAGCTCACAGATAACGAGGCAGTGTCGTTATCTATTGGCAAATGTTTAGCTCCACCACGTCCAGAGTTGATGAATTTTATATTCTTTTTTTTGGTCATCATAATTACAAGGCTACTGCATCTATAATCTATCACTGACAATTTGAAACAAAAAAAACAAAAACAAAATCCTCCATACAACCTTTAATACCAAATGTAAACGTTAGTGGAAAATAATGTGTAGTGCTTTACAAAGTCATTTTTTTAAGTTCTAAAACATGAAATACCAAAGTGACGTTTTTTGGGTTGTTTTTTTTTTTACTCTTATTTAGTAAAATCTTCAAATAATGTAAAGTTAAATCACTGTTCATTTATCTGATTTTTGCCTTGGGTATGTGTATGCAAAGCACCAGCAGGGGGCGCAAGAACTCCAGCTGTCCAGTGCGACGAAAAGTGAAGACGCTTTAGGTTAAAAATAGTCCGGTTGCCGCCGACGGTGAGAAATCTCAGCTGCCGCCGCTCTGACACTGCTGCTGCGAAATACAACATCATTTTTTAAACACTGTGAAAAGAAAAATAATAATAATATAATAATAATAATTCATAGCAGCATGTTTAAGTTTATAGGGTTTGAAAAATGGATATTAGTGATGAAATAAAGCTCAACTCCAAGTGTGAGGAAACAATAAAATGATGTAATAAGAGTTAATAATAATAACATTTAGTTTAAATACAAACACACGCGACAGTTTAGTAGAATCTGGGCTTTTTCATGAAGCTCACTGCAGGTTTGTGGAAGTACATTTTCCACATTGTCTTTCCAAACAATAGAAATTTTAAAAAAATATATATTAAAATGTTAAAAGTTTAAATAGCTACATGATAAATAATATAAAACACATATACGTGTATCTGAAACTGTATTAATCACAGAGTTTCAAAGACATTTAGCCCAGTTTTAGGTTTTTTTCAGTACGGATTTTGGACTAAAATAAACCGTGATGGACTTTTGTTACTAAATATCGGTTTGAACTCTTAAATCAAGGGTCACCAAACTTTTTTCTCTGGGGGCCACATTATCGCTCCTGACTGTGATGAGGGCCGGGGTCGGGTCGGTCGTATAACAGAATCGTTTGACCCTGACGACGCAGGTTATATTGTTTGAAAACTGCCACACTTTCTTTACACATCAGACAAACTGCATGGTTCTTATACTGGACAAAAAAATAATCATCCACTGTTCTTTGAAAACTCTGCACTGTCTGTCAACTTTCCTACTTTAACACGAGACATTTTGTTGTCCTTAACTGCACTACAGAACTCTGCACGTGCGTCGACTGTCACTGTTTGATCTCCAGCTTGTCAGGTGCTGAAAATTCGGCGGTAAATGTAAATACATAATAATAATTTTAAAATAAATATAAATAAATATTTCCCAGTCAGTCTTCGTTCCTACTCTCACCTATGGTCATGAGCTCTGGGTAGTGACCGAAAGGACGAGATCGTGGATACAAGCGCTAGAAATGAGTTTCCTCCGCAGGGTGTCTGGGCGTCTCCCTTAGAGACAGAGTGAGGAGCTCAGTCACATGGGAGGAGCTCGGTGTAGAGCCGCTGCTCCTCCACGTCGAGAGGAGCCAGTTGAGGCTCGGGCATCTGTTCTGGATGCCTCCTGGGCGCCTCCCTCGGGAGGTGTTCCAGGCATGTCCCATCGGGAGGAGGCCACGGGGAAGACCCAGGACACGCTGGAGGGACTATGTCTCTCGGCTGGTCTGGGAACGCTGGAGGGGAGCTGGAGGACGTGTCTGGGGTGAGGGAAGTCTGGGAGTCCCTGCTTAGGCTGCCGCTCCTGCAACCCGGCCCCGGATAAGTGGACGAAAATGGATGGATGGATAAATAGTTCATAAAAATATAATTTTTAATTGAAAAAAATCAACAAAATACAAGATGCAGACATGTTATTATTTGCTAAAAAGTAATTAAAAAAAATAAGCCCTGAACTTTTGAGAATTTCCTCGTAGAGCCAGTTCAAGTGGTTCGGGGCAGAGGGGCTGGGGGCCGGTCAGAGGAGCGTGGAGGGCCAGAGTTGGCCCACGGGCCTTAGTTTGATGACCCTTGTCTTAAAGGGCACATATTAGACTATTTTCTGATCTACGTTATAATGTTTCCTCATCACAAACTCAAACCCTGCATATTTAGGCTGGGTTCTTCTCTCGAACAGAAAACACTCTGTTCCACCTTGTGATGTCATGTGGTAATACAGGAAGTGCTCCGCTGTGTTTTTAAACTCCAAACATCTTCACTAGAATCATTTGGATAATTTCAGCCCCTCCAATCTCTTCTGAACAAAGGGTAAAAGGAGCTGTTAACGAGAAAACCACCACATCATGACATCATAAATTGGAACAAAACATTTAGAGCTTTGCAGATGTAGACAGACTGGTAACAAAGAGTTACTCCAACATGTGTGAATGAAACAAAACACAACATTATAACATGACTAAAAGCTCACAAGAGTATCATCATGGAGACCAAACCAGTCCAAGTTACAGGTCGGATCTGTGGAGAGGCGACGCCGCTCACAGTCAGAATGTCTGTTTTTCTTGATTTTTTTGAGCTATAAAACCATCTGTAATTGAATAAATGTAAAGTAGAGCTGTTTTAATGTTTTTTTTGTTAATGTTTAATATAAATTTTTGCTCTTTTTTAATTTGGAACTGTAGAAAAAAGGGATGGAGTTAAATAAGTATTTACTTCCTCCTACTCCCACTTCCTTTTCGGACAAATCTGCGTGACGTTTATTTTGTTTACTGGAATATGGAAAAGAAGAAGCCTTGAATTTTTGTATTATATCAACAGAAACAGGAAAGTGATGGACCTCCAACCAAAAAGTTACATCGTGCAGCTTTAATATTTGACGTGTCTGTGGGAAAATGGATGGGAAATAGACGTCTCAAATAATACTGCACTTGTGTTAACCTCTGACTCCGTTTCAGATCCACTAATGACCTCGATGATATTTTCAGTAGCCGGATTCGGGAGTTGGACGAGCGAGAATGAACCATATCCGGTGTTAATCTGTCAGAGGAAGTTCCAGAGGAGGGAAGGACTCCTCTCCCACCCCGGGTCCCACATACGCCTCACATGCAGCGGGTAAAAATATCGCACACCTGCCCCTTCTGCTGGTGCTGCTCCACCCTCGGCTTTATCTACAGAGGAGAGGAGATAAGAACACAGCTGCTGCAGAGGGAGGGGCGCGCTCTCCAAACACACACACGACACTGGAGAGAAAGTTCAGTCCTAAATGTGAGGAATTATGACACTGTTCTTGATTTTTCTACCTTGAAAACTGGAAAATTAAAGCCTCTATATCAGATACACAGTACAGATGTATACTGTATTTTTTGGACTATAAGTTGCTCCGGAGTATAAGTCACACCCACCAAAAAATGCGTAATGAAGAAGACAAAAACATATACAAGTCGCACTTTTTGTGGGAAATGTATTTTATAAAATCAGAAACCAGGAACTGACATTTCATCTTAAAAGTCAAGTTCTAGTAAAAACAATAGAAGAGAGAAGAACAGACTGTTAATGTCACATATGAACAGAACAGAACAAGTTTAACAAACTCTCCATCTCACTCCAAATCACTAAATCCATTCAATACACGCATCAAGAATCTCGGACTTCCGGTCATCGTGCAATTCATACTGGGAAGGATTTTCCGAAAAAGTGAGCATCAAACCGCCGTGTTTGTTTTCCAGTGGGATGCGTCTATTGACAAAGCCGATCTTTTCAAGTCTTTTTAACCATTTCGCTTTAGTTTCTGATTCTGATATTGTCATATTTTAGTTTTGGGATTCGGACATCGTTAATTGTGTGGTTGTTGGATCCTAACAGCGGAAAACGGCTCGAGAAATTTGCTTTGGAAGTTTGCGAACTTCCATAACTGCAAAAGGGAATCAGATGTGTGTGACTGCAAACCTCTGTTCAAACTGTTTCTCTTCCCAACGGAATTGAAAAATAGTGAAAGGTGAAGGCGATGGGCAGGATTGATCCACAGGGAAGGACAAAAAAGGAAACTTTTGACTGACTAAATCATCCTGAGTTTGCATTTTGTATGTGGAGACATCAAAGCAAAACCCCGATCCTTCCCTCAACCTCAGTTACGAATTTAAAAAGTCAACGCCAAAACGAAAGGCACCAACTGTTCACCAAGAAACACCTTCCACTGCAAAGAGACCAAGACGTGATGTTGCTGTAAAACCACAAGAACAAGAAAGTGCAGCTCAGTCTGTTTGTCTTCTGCACGTCTCACTTAACAAACGGGATCCCGCTTTGATGGCGCACATATTATTCGGGTCTTTCTGAATCCCGACAGGATGGTTTCGGTGTCACTGAAGTCCAGGCTTTGTGCATCCGTCCAGTGACTTCCAGGGAAGTTTCATGGTGCATCCTCCCGCTGTGGCTTTTTGGCTTTTTAATGTGTTGTGGCTTTTAAATGTGCTACGGCATTTGCGTTTGTGTTGTGGCGTTTGTATTTGTCGCGGCTTTTGCATTAAAAGTCCCGCGGCCATTTCCGTTCCGGTTTTTTTTGGTGTGTTGTGGCTTTTTGTTGTTGTGGTGGATCCCTCTGCCACCGCTCCATAGTGTCAGTATTATTTAATTTTCATTATTATTTACATTAAGTTAATTACACTACACATAATTTAATTCCGTTATTTAGACTTATGTTCTAATTTGAGTGCACGCATTTTAGTTAATATAAGTCTAATTTACTTACACTTGTTTTTTTTGTTTTTTTGAGCACCGGACGGACGGACCCTGGGAGAGACCATCAGGACTCAGCAAAGGGGGGAGCACTATTTAGTTTGTTTTACTAAGTTAATCTGTTTAGTTTGTGTTAAGGTCACATTATTATCACTTATTATTTTCTGTATTATAATTATTTGCTTTTTTGTTTACTTTGATTAAGTTATTGGTTTAGTTAGTTAATTAGTGTAATTCCTCCCTCTTGTGTTTAGCTTTAGTTGGTCCTCAGGTATTTAAACACACCTGTTCCTTTGTCTGGTTGGGTTAGTTTTGTTCTGTTCAGTTTGATTTTGAGTTACCCCAGTTGGGCCCAGCTTTTTTTGTTAATAATTTGCCTAATTTGAGCCTTTGTTAAATTATATCTTTTTTGGCTTTATTAAATTTAAACTTATTTTTATACCTTGTCTTTGCCTTTCTGTTTGGTCCACTACAGTTGTGTTGTCGCATTTGTATTTGTCGCGGCGTTTGCGTCTGTTGTCACCCCTCTCGGCGTCTCGGTAATTTTGAGCTTTGGAGATGAAGACGGACTAAAAATAAAGGATTACTCAAATAAACGAAACGAAACACAACTCCGGGTCTGTTTTTGAGGAGGTAACGACTTCATAACTCGGCTCAAATCTCACAAGAGTCATTTTTGTGTAATATACCGTAGGACCTTTAAATGATGACAACAATATATACAAAGGTGGAGAGTGGCTATGGACCAATTATCTGGACCAGTGATTCATTGGTTTGAAAGTCACAGTGTTTTCCATTTGACATTTGAGCGTCAGAACGGTGGATAAATCAATGGACGGCAGCTGTTGTCTTGGTCCGGAGAATGCGGCTGTTGCTTGAGGATATGATTAAGTCCAATATGGATTTATGTGACAAGGGACTGCATTTAAAATCACTATTCCATAACCTTTCCGGGGGTGGGCTGGTCATTAGTTCGGTCTCCGTGGTGAGGTTATTGGTTTTGCTTTGGGGATGTTTCACGGTATGGCTTTAAATTGATGGATTTTGCATGTTCAGATTGAGTTGCTTTTTAAAAATCCTTGAAAAATGTGTATTCTTAAAGGTCTTAAATTACGCAAAATTGACTCTTGTGAGCTATAAGTCATGTTATAATGCTGTTGTGTTTTGTTTCATGTTACTCTGCATTATTACATCACATTACCGTGATTTTTGTGTACAGTTACACCCCGAATTTATACTTTTTTGGACACCTGTCTCTTGCTATCTTCTTTTTATGCTACTTATTTGGAATTTATTATTACCATTTATATTTTTTTTCACTTGATTATTATATTATATTGTGATGTGTGAGCTACTGTGTCCAAATAATTTCCCTTGTGGATCAATAAAGTTTGTCTAAGTCTAAGGGTCTGTTTAAACGAGAACACTTGCGGGTAAAAACAACAAAATATCTATATTTATCTGAAGTGCCTTTTATTTAGACGGCGTTTTTGGAGCCTAAAAATGCAAAAATCTGAAACCTCCCTCCCGAGTGGAAAAGTTGAATACACTCCGCTGCAGCGTTTCCGTCGACACTGGCCAAGACGCAAAACTCTGGTCAGATCTGCTCACGTCACGTACGTGTTTACATCACATACATCACCACCGCGCCGCCTGGCATACATACACAATCAAATTCCACACACTTTTGCATCACCGTATGCACGCAGATTTCCTCCCGAAAAAAACTAGTCTAAAAAAAGTTAAAATGCGACGCCGCTTTTGTGTCTTCTGTTCAGACCGTCATCATATAAACGTAGCCTAAGTCTAAAAAAATATACGTTTTATTCTTTTCTATCCGTCTGGTCCCTACTCCAGTCTGACAGGGGAGTGGAGAATGCAGTTGGGCCCCGTCAAGCAGAAGTAAACATCAAGGCCAAAAATTCAAGTTAATGCATCTGATATAAAAATGTATTGAACAGATACATATGTACTCTAGTTTATGAAACTGTTGACCTTTTTTCTGTACCATTTTTGGTTCTAAAGTTACATATGTTTTAAACAGACCATGTATGAAACATGGAACAAAAATTATTTCCCAAATTTCAAAGACCCAAAAATCATGTAAATAAATGGATGTATTTCATCATATCTTGTGTTATTCCATCTTTGAACTGTTGATGAAGGTACATGATTTTTTTTTTTTTTATGTATTTAAAATGATAAAAATTTGCTTGGAAGGACTGACATATTTTATAGAAATAGTTTCCTTTCATTTTGAAGTAATATTAAAGTATTCGGAAGAAAAAAGCGACAAATTATGTAAAATCCTGCACCTTCTACTTGTTTGCACAATTTTCCCTCCGTTACTTTTCCCTCCGTTACCATGACCTTTATTAATAAAAAATCTCATGAGTCAAAAAGTAAGAGGTTTTTCAACCTAATCTTGTACCATATGGTAGAAAACTATATGAAGCAAATATTCAAACCAGTTTGTTAAGGATATGTAAGTGAGAACCAAGAGTTATCACTGTTTGTATTTATTGCCCAAAAAGTGCTGCATATTTCATTCCCTCCGTTACCGACATGAGTTTTTAAATTTTTTGTCAACAACTTGAAAGAATATCACAGGTTTAACTTGACCCTGTTGGAGTGTAACTCTTTCCTACATTCTGATACTTTACTTATTTCAATAGTTCCTCTAGTTTCTGAATAAGAGACATTTGAATGTAAAAAATCTGACCCTGTTTCCCTCCGTTACCACTTGACTGGACCCAAAACTTTTTTTTATTGAACACTGTTTATAAGAATCTTGAAAACTCAGGGGCCCATGTGAGACTTTTATTTACAGACTTTTCCTGTGCTTTTAACAAAATGCAGCCCCACATTCTGCTTCACAGACTGGCTTCAGATTTTAAACCTCCGGATCAGCTGCTTTTATTGATTTAAAATTTTCTTACCAACAGGGTTCAGCGTGTTTTTGTTAACGAGCAATGGTCTCCTCCCTCCGTCTCTAACACTGGATCACCTCAGGGTTGTGTACTGCCGCCTCTCCTTTTTATTCTGCACACGGACGGCTGCAGATCCTCAGAGGAAAACAGACTCCTAATCAAATATTCGCATGACACGGTCCTGGTGTCGCTGCTTTCAGGATCTGAGGGAAATCGTGGCCTTGCCCTGGAGCAGTTTGTCCAGTGGTGTGAGGAAAACTACCTGGATTTGAACGTTGCCAAAACTAAGGACCTGGTAATAGATTTTAGACGTGCACCTTCCCACAGTGGTGATGATGTTGAAATAGTTGATGGTTACAAATATCTGGGCGCCGTGATGGACAATAAACTGAAATTTGACCTAAACACTGAAAGCATTTTGTCAAACGAGGGCAGCAAAGAATATATTTGTTGAGGAAACCGAACTCTTTTAATGTGAACAAAATGATTCTCAACTATTTTTATTGTTATTTTATTCAAAGTCTGCTTACTTTTTCTTTTATTTGCTGGTTTCAGTCCTTGTGAATTGCCCTATGGGATCAATAAAGTTTTCTGAATCTGAATCTGACTCCCTCCATCGCATCTCGAGCCAGAACCAAACACAACCGTCCAATCACATTTGTTTATTTCAGCGATGTTTATGAAACGAAGCAGCTGATTGGTCGCCCGTCGTTTTGAACAAAGTCACATTTCTCTCACTTCAGGTTAAGAGTTTAGTGCTTTAAAAATATAAAACAAAACACAAAAAAAGCTGGAAGTCGATCGTTGAAATAAAATCCAAACTCGCCGGTGTCGTGTGGTTTTACGGAGCGAGGAGCAGACAGGACCTGCTCTCTCCTCATCCGTCACTGAAACATAATTAAACGTCTCCTCTCCTCACTCACTCGCACAGAGGCCGCGGCTCATTCCTCTCTCCTCGCCTCCTGATTCCTCGATTCCTCTCCTCGGTTCTGCGGGAAACGGGTGAGGAAGCCCCGCCCGCGGAGGAGAGAGGACGTGAAAAACTCCTCCCTCGTGTTTACTCCTTCGTTCTGCGGTTTTCTTTGTATGACACGTTTGATTGACAGCGGAAAAACGGAGGATTCGGGGAGAGGAATCAAGGAGAAGGAAGCGAGGAAACAGAAATGAGACGTGAAGAAAGAAACACAGAGGACGTGAACCAGGCTGTTGGGAAAGATTTGCAAGATTTCGTCAAAAACGGGTGGAAAATAACCGCAAATACTCATTTAACTGTAACTGAGTTGAACTTTTGGGTAATTTTACTTTTTTGAGTGTATTTTTAAACAAACTGTAATAATTCTAGAAGTATAAAAGTACACATTTAAGTAGGACAATCCACAGTAAGTGCTGAGTACTTTTTAGTCGTGTAATTTTCAAGTACTTTTTCCATTATGGGTCATATGGGTCCAGTCAAGTGGTAACGGAGGGAAACAGGGGCAGATTTTTGACATTCAAATGTCTCTTATTCAGAAACTAGAGGAACTATTGAAATAAGTAAAGTATCAGAATGTAGGAAAGAGTTACACTCCAACAGGGTCAAGTTAAACCTGTGATATTCTTTCAAGTTGTTGACAAAAAATTTAAAAACTCATGTCGGTAACGGAGGGAATGAAATATGCAGCACTTTTTGGGCAATAAATACAAACAGTGATAACTCTTGGTTCTCACTTACATATCCTTAACAAACTGGTTTGAATATTTGCTTCATATAGTTTTCTACCATATGGTACAAGATTAGATTGAAAAACCTCTTACTTTTGACTCATGAGATTTTTTATTAAGAAATGTCATGGTAACGGAGGGAAAAGTAACGGAGGGAAAATTGTGCAAACAAGTAGAAGGTGCAGGATTTTTTATTATTTTTCAGCTTTTTCTTCCGAACACTTTAATATTACTTCAAAATGAAAGGAAATCATGTACCTTCATCAACAGTTCAAAGATGGAATAACACAAGATATGATGAAATACATCCATTTATTTACATGATTTTCAGGTCTTTGAAATTTGGGAAATAATTTTTGTTCCATGTTTCATACATGGTCTGTTTAAAACATATGTAACTTTAGAACCAAAACTGGTACAGAAAAAAGGTCAACAGTTTCATAAACTAGAGTACATATGTATCTGTTCAATACATTTTTATATCAGATGCATTAACTTGAATTTTTGGCCTTGTTGTTTACTTCTGCTTGACCCATAAGTGATTTTGTTTATGGTTTTGTTATTTTAAGTCACTGTCAGTAGAAAATTTGTTAAATTCTTAAAGATATAGACATTAAATGATTTTCTTTCTCAGTGTTTATTGGTGCCGGTAAAAGATGTTCTTAATCAAAAACAGATCACTTAAATTCTTTTATGATCAGATACCAAAACGTAATCCAATTCTCTTAAATCTCGTCCATCTCCTCCTACTTTTGAAATAAACTGAAGTGCAAATTAGACTCTTCTCTTTTCTCTGTATTTAGAATCAGTTTAATTTATTTTCATGCTGTGTGTGGTCTGACTCTACTGTTTCATCTATTAAAGCTACACTGTTTTTTTTTTAGAACTTTATTTAATAGAATGAGAACTTTGCACATCAGTTACTTGAAACGAGTGCGTTGGAGGAGACGGAACGGCCCAAGAACATAGAGAAGAATCCCACACACCGTCTTGTAAATTGTGAGATTTATTAGGACAAACCGTACAACGTTTCGGCCTTTATCAGGCAAACAGCCCATCAGAATGAAATACTTAAAGGGCCCATCTCATGCAAAATAACTCTTTTCACATTGTATCTTCTGCACATAAACAAGCACAATTTGGGTTTTGGAACATCCATTACACAATAGTTATGAAATCTTACTGATTTCTTGGAGGCGTCACAGACCAGGAACTGTGAAAGTCCGACTATTGCTCCTCCCCCCGCCCGTCCTGAGAAAGCACAGGCTCCGCCCTCCAAACGTGACGTAGGCTCTGAGTGAGCCGCCCTTCCTCCGCCATCTCAGGGAGGGAGGGGGAGACAGACGTGCACCCTGATAGAGGCAGGAATAAACTTTTATTCATCATGGAGATACAGCGCGTTCAGCCGCATGTGTTGGACCTGGAATCGGACGAGGACTTGAAATATATCGTATCAAACTGAAAGTGCACTGTGTCGAGATATGTATCGTATTGTGGCCTATGTATCGAGGTATCGTATCGGCAACTTCTTAATGATACGCAGCCCTAGTCTAGTCTCTGCTCTAGTCCTAGTTGAGACCAGGTTCAGTGGCTGCTCCAGTCCTGGTTCAGTCCTGGTTCGGCACAAGTGTAGTCCCTGCTCAGTCACTGGTCCAGTCTCTGCTCCAGTCCTGGTTTAGTACCAGTCTAGTCCATATTCCATTACTGGTCCTTTCCCCAGTCCTGGTTGAGTCCTGATAGTGGTAGGAATAGACTTTTATTCATCATGGAGATACAGCGTGTCCAGCCGCATGTGTTGGACCCGGAATCGGACGAGGACTTTGAGGAGCACGAAGCTCAAGCACCGCGTCCACATCAGCTGAACATTACTGATTGGTAAAGTATTAATAAACACTAGGAGATAAACTTATTATATCGTGTTCACTGCAGTGTAGAACAATGAGCTTATACTGTAGCCAAATAATTTCGACTTGACATGGTTACAAAAAGCGTGTTTGAAGCTGAAAAATAAAGATAAATAACGCAGAACAGCAGACCTGTACGGTGCAGACGCAGGACGGTGTGTGAGTGGGTGGAGGTGGTGGAGCGGGGGAGGGGGGCGGGTGTGAAGCGCTTTCTGCTACGTCAAACGCGTCATAGGTGTATCTGCCGCGTCATCGTTGTAGCAGCTTTAGTTCATTGTCACGTGGGAGGGTGGCAGAAATACGCTGCAATTTGTTAAAAAAACGCAGAATCAATCTAAAAACCACTTCAGCGACAAATACAAGGCCCACACGTCACTCTTAGAAGGTAGAAAGCTCTGAAAAGTTGATTTTGCTTGAGATGGGCCCTTTAAATAAAGACAAAGAGCTGAGTAAAACACACAACAACAAAAAATGTCAAAAAATCTACCAGCTCACCTAGTCACAATAGATAGTGAGACAAAGCCTGCACACTTCGGCAAGACAAGTTTATTTGTTTGTACACAAAGTAATTCAAAGTGCTTTACAGAATAAGAAATACATTAAAATCACAATAAAAACAAATCAAAACATAAATAAAATTCATACAATTAAATATTAAAATTTAAAAAGACAGAGAGACATTAATTACATAAATAAGAGAGAATTTACCCTCAAACTGCTTTTAATTTGTGTTATTAGATTATTTTCAGACCAAGAGTTTGTTTTCATACCTGATAGTTTCGACTGCTTCCTGTGGTCTTCCTCAGAGTCACGTGATGTTGCTGTGATGAGTCCGTTCACAACGAGGGAGCTTTTTTACTCTCACACACCTGGGATACTGCCTTGAGGAAGTGGGACTGCAGGTGGCGCTGTCGTCCTGGCACCAAAACCGTCACACGTCTCAGCAACATTACATGAAATCCGTGTATCATTCATTCATTAGTTTTTCAATATAAAACCAAAAAATAAGAAAATTAAAAAACAACTATTTTCTTCATTATTTGTCTCCAAAACCAAAATGAAAAAATGGATAATGATTTGTTTTTTTCAGTGTTTCAGTTTTATGTTTAAATGAAAAATGGAAAAAACGGATAATGACCATTTCCAGTTTACGTGACTTCAGTGACTGTGATGTCGGACTTTTGCGCTGTATACGGACTGAACCAGGACTGATCCAGGTCCAGGGACCAGAGCAGGACCAGAGCGGGACTGAGACTGAGACCAAACCAAGACCAGACTGAGACCAGAGCGGGACTAGAGCGGACTCCGAGCTTTAACTCCGAGCCTCCGCAGGGTCTCAGCTTCAAGCTCCGGCCCTGCCATGGGCTCTGATCCTCCGGTCTGGTCCCAGCCTGGTCTTGATCTCAGTCCCGGTCTCGGTCCCGGTTTGGTCATGGCCTGGTCTCGGTCTCAGTCCCGCTCTGGTCCTGGTCTGTTCCTGGTGTGGTCCCGGACCTGGACGCCATTTCCTGTTTATGTGACTTCTGTGACTGCGAAGTCAGACTTTTGCAATGCATACGGACTGAACCAGGACTGATCCAGGTTCGGGACCAGACCGGAACCAGACTGGGACTGAGACCGGGACCAGACCAGGACCAGAGCGGTACTGAGACTGACACCAGCGGTCCGAGTGGTTCCGTGTTATCGTCTGCGCTCTGGTTCTGTGTGGGGAAAGTAAGAATGTGCTGTGGACTACAGGTCCGGACGGGCTGCTCCAGTTCTCTGCGGCTGGTTCCGAGGTGGTGCAGCATCCGGACAGAAGCGTGAGTCCAGTCCACAGCGCATTCTCGCTTTCCCCGCACAGAACCAGCGTGCAGACGATGACATGGGAACCGCTCGGACCGCTGGTCCCGGTCTCAGTCCCGGTCTGGTCCCGGTCTCAGTCCCGGTGTGATCCCGGTCTCAGTCTCGCTCTGGTCACGGTCTGGTTCCGGTCTGGTCCTGGACCTGGATCAGTCCTGGTTCAGTCCGTATGCAGCGCAAAAGTTTGGGATCACAGTCACGAAAGTCACGTAAACGGGAAACGGTCGTTATCTGTTTTTTCCACTGTTCATTTAAACATAAAATCGAAAACTGAAAAAACTAATCATTATCTGTTTTTTTCAGTTGTTTTTTTCGTTTTCTTATTTTTGGTTTTATATTGAAAAACAAATGAACAAATGATACACGGATTGCGGGACCAGTCTGAAGAAGAGCACAGGGAGCAGTCGAAACTGTCAGGTATGAAAACAAACTCTTGGTTTGAAAAAAGAACCTAATAACATAAAATATCGGAATATCAAATGAACCTCATTGGACTATTGCTGCTTTTGATTTGAATCTTGATCCACTGATCGAAACATCACAAAACGTTGTAAAAGTGTGCAGGCTTTGTCTCACTTTCTGTGTTCACTGTAGCTTTGTTACTCACTGAAAACTTTTGAGAAAACGTGGGATCAATTGTTTCAGTCTGTTCATTCTCCCTGTGTTCCAGAATGATGTTTTCGCTCTTGTTATTGATCAATCTCTGTCTCACTCTCTCTTTTCAAGTCTGGTCCATGTTTATTGCCCCCAAACCGTGAAAAAAGTGCAACTTATATTACAAAAAATATGGTACATAGTGAGGCTTTAAATCAAACTCAATCAATGGATTTTAACCTTTGCTGGATCTCGTTTTGAGCAGCGCACGAATCACGACCTGACGTATAAAAACAGCGTCCTTCACCTGTAATACTGTGGAACACTCGAAAAGCGGCAACATTTCTATGGAGACAAGTTGATTTCAGATGCTCGACCAAAAAAGTGACACAGTTCGGCGTTAAATCAATCTCAGTCATTTCATTTTAACCTTTGCGTGATCTCGTTTTGAGCGGCGCACGAATCACGACCTGACATATAAAAACAGCGTCCTTCACCGAAACCCGCTTCATGAAAATCCTCTATTACAGAATATGATGGGAGACGCCGCGCCGCGATTGGCCGAGAGGAAACCCGGTGATGAATGCGCGGAGGTGTGGTGTGGACCGGCCGTGAGCAGAATCCTGATGTCCTGTTTAGAGACGGGACCGATCCTCCCAAAATAAAGCTGCTTTATAATGAGCTCAGGGCCCACAGCAGCAGAGGAGACAGGGGCAAGGAGACAGGGGCAGGGCGAAGGAGACAGGGAGCAGGGGGAAGGAGACACGGAGCAGGGGGAAGGAGACAGGGTCAGGGAGAAGGAGACAGGGGCAGGGGGAAGGAGACAGGGAGCAGAGGGAAGGAGACAGGGGGAAGGAGCAGGGGGAAGGAGACAGGGGCAGGGGAAGGAGACAGGGAGCAGGGAGAAGGAGACAGGGAGCAGGGGGAAGGAGACAGGGTCAGGGGGAAGGAGACAGGGTCAGGGAGAAGGAGACAGGGAGCAGGGAAGGAGACAGGGACAGGAGCAGAAGGAGAGGGAGCAGGGGAAGGAAGACAGGGGCAGGGGAAGGGAGACAGGGTCAGGGGAAGGAGACAGGGAGCAGGGAAGGAGAAGGAGGACAGGGCAGGGGAGGAGACAGGGTCAGGGAGAAGGAGACAGGGAGCAGAGGGGAAGGGAGACAGGGTCAGGGGAAGGAGACAGGGAGCAGGGAGGAAAGAGACAGGGGCAGGGGGAAGGAGACAGGGTCAGGGGGAAGGAGACAGGGGGGAGGAGACAGGGGGCAGGGAAGGAAAGGAGACAGGGGCAGGGGGAAGGAGACAGGGGCAGGGGGAGGAGACAGGGCAGGGGAAGGAGACAGGGTCAGGGGAAGGAGACAGGGAGCAGGGGGAAGGAGACAGGGTCAGGGGGAAGGAGACAGGGAGGAGGGACAGGGGAGGAGACAGGGGGAGGGAAGGAGACAGGGAGGAAGGACAGGGGCAGGGGGAAGGAGACAGGGCAAGGGGAAGAGAGGGGAAGGAGACAGGGTCAGGGGGAAGGAGACAGGGGCAGGGGGAAGGAGGGGAGGAGCAGGGGGGGAAGGAGACAGGGGCAGGGGGAAAGGAGGACAGGGTCAGGGGAAGGAGACAGGGAAGACAGGGGAAGGAGAGGGGCAGGGAAAGGAGACAGGGGGAAGGAGACAGGGGCAGGGCAGGGAAAGGAGACAGGGTCAGGGGGGAAGGGACAGGGGGAAGGAGACAGGGGCACAGGGGAAGGAGACAGGGGCAGGGGACAGGGGGGAAGGAGACAGGGGAAGGAGGGGCAGGGGGAAGGAGACAGGGGCAGAGGGGGAAGGAGGACAGGGGCAGGGGGAAGGAGACAGGGGCAGGGAAGGAAGGAGACAGGGGCAGGGGGAAGGAGACAGGGGCAGGGGGAAGGCGACAGGGGGAAGGAGACAGGGGCAGGGGGTATCAGGGAGTAAGTGGGTTTAACAAGGGCAATGCGTTGGGGTAATAAGGTTATTTTTGAGGTCATGTACGTTGCAATAAATGGTAAAAAAAAAATCTCTCTGTTTTCTTTTATATATTTATTTTTATATAGACAGAACCAAACCCAGCCGTCCAATCAGATTTGTTTATTTCAGTGACGCTCGTGAAACGAAGAAGCTCATTCGCCCGTCGTTTTCAACAAAATCAAATCATCTTTAGAGAGAGTTTAATGCTTTACTCACTGAATCTGTGATGTGTTTTCAGTCTTTTGTGCACCCACACGCAGACTGTCTCATACAAAACATATATGTTTACCGTATTTTTCGGACTATAAGGTGCACCGGATTATTAGAGCATTAAGCAAAACAAACAGACGACACTTGAGACTGATTTTTAGCCCACGATCCACGATCCATTGGCAGATTGTGGCGTAATTCGCCCGGCGTTGCCTCCATATCTTTGTGAATGTGGATCATTTAAGTTTGTTTTTTTATTTCCTATGAGGATGACTCAAATATACATTGAGTAATAATGTGTTTAATGCAGCTTTGCGCACATTTGTTTATGTTTTACAGAAACAAAACATAAAACCACATGGCTAATTTGCATAAACTATAAGCTCTGAAAAAAAAAAAAAAACAGCTCGCTCCTTGTGCGCTGATGCAATCAGCTTCTGTCGGACACTGTCAGGCTCCATGAGGCTTCTGACTACAGTCGCCGTAACGCTCCGACAATCCATCAGGCAGTGTGGCGTTATACTTTACCAAAGTCGTACTAAAACATTTTGATAGATTTTTGAGTGCCATGTACCACATAAAATCGGTTTGATATCGGTAAGCACAACCAGAATTAATACATGAGGCGTACTGTCGATTTTGAAGAAAATTTAATGTTTCTGAGACTTTATAAACTTCTAAGTTATTAAAAAAAAATTTAACCAAATTTAGCATTTTACAATCACTTTTTGGACTTAAAACAACTGCGTCTATTCCATTGTTTGTAACTCTCGCTGGGTTTCAGATGACACTGGTCCTTTTCTAATTCTGGTTTAGTTCTTGTCTAGTCCAGTTTAGTCCCATAGTCCAATGAGGTTCATTTGGTCTTCCACTAATTTATATATTTAGTTTATTGGGGTTTAGAGACCAATCTAATAATAACACCTGTTATTGTTTGTTACAATGTAAATTGCCGGTAATTTTTGGATTTTTTGTAATTTTTGCACTTTTGGCAAAAAATAATAATAAATTATATAATTAGGTTCTTTTTTCAGACCAAGAGTTTGTTTCATACCTGACAGTTTCAACTGCTCCCTGCGCTCTTCCTCAGAGTCACGTGATGTTGCTGTGACGTGTCTGGTCAGCGTGTTTATACAGGTTTTGGCATTGGCTTTCAACCTGTGGTGCTCATGGAATTTTAAACTGGAACGAGGGGCTTTTTTACTCTCACACACTTGGGATACTGTCCTGGGGAAGTGGGACTGCAGATGGCGCTGTCGTCCTGCCTCCTCCGGTAGGAAGACAGCACCAAAACCTGTTTAAATCAGCTGAGCGACACATCACAGCAACATCACGTGACTCTGAGGAAGACCACAGGGAGCAGTGTAAACTTTCAGATATGAAAACTAAATCTTTGTCTGAAAAAAAAAAATAAAAAATTTCCCAGTTCTGAGGTGGTGAGTAAAGCCACAAATAAATATATGTTTATCAATTTGTGTTTATTGCACTGGAAACCATGCGTCTGTACTCAAGGTGAGCTTGCATCTCCACAAACCTGACTCTTATTTGGCCTTGAATCTTGGCCTCCTGCTCGTTTCCGTGGAAATATTGTCCCTTTGGCTACAACACTCCGCAGTGCAACACGAAACACGACTCGCTCCGTGGAAAAAGTTCCGACGTAGCATTCTAGATAAACAGGTTCAATGTCAAGCGGCGCAAAACACAAGTGTAAGCAATAACATCGCCACGGAGACAAGAAAGTCACGGCGGAAAGGTTACACAGCGCATCTTTAATGATTTAACAACTGCGTAACATCTGTGAAAAATCAGCGCGAGGAAAAGAGCTGATTTAACGTCGCAACATCGCATTCTCTTTTAAATGCAAATGGCCTCGCATCAGAGTCTTGTGGTCATGTTTACTCAGCGCGCAGGACTGTACTTTCCCCGCGGCGCAGCGTCTCATTACCGACCCAGAAACGCTCCTTTAGTTTCACTTTTCCACACAAACGCCGTGGTTACGCGCGCAAACGTACGCAGATGACAGGGACTTTGAAAACGGCCTGTAATAAAGACGAGATGAGGTCACAGAATTACACAATGCGTCTGCGCTGTGGCGGCTCCATTAAAAAGTAATTAGGTCCATAAAGGGCACGGCTCTCCTTTAAAACGCTCAAATAAAGTCTGTGTACTTTTAATGTTGGTTTTGGTAATGAGAAAGTTGAGGTTCGCGTAAAGAGCTCGCAGCGGAATAAAGGCCAGTCCCACAGCGGTTTGTAAACACAGATGACTCAACACGGGTCCGTTTTAAAGAAGAACTATTGTCCTGGAGTCTGCTAGAGTTATAATCTGTGACACCCGGGCGTCATTATGTCTAATTTGGATTTTTAAAGGTGCACTGTGTAACTTTTCTGGTGGAGGGTCTGTCACCAGCTTCTCTCCAAAGAGATGTTACCTGGAATGTTCCACAGGCGGTGACACCACAGGGTCAAGTTAGGCTGCGTTCAGACTGCAGCCTCAAGTGACCCAAGTCCGATTTTTTGGCCCCTATGTTCCTGTATCTGATCTTTTAATGACAGTCTGAACGACACAGATCCGATTTTTTCAAATGTGACCCAGGACACTTGGATATGTGCTCCTGAAACCGATACATATCTGATCTTTTGACATGTGACTTCAGTCTGAACGGTCAAGGTGCATTCATCCACCTACACGTTATCAACAAGACACAAACGTCACTATTCTGCACTGAAGTCGGTGAAAATTGTTAATGAACTCTGTGTCACTGAAGTGAAGCACATCACCACTCACCACTCTTGGCTCCGTCTCCACATCCACACGTTCCTTTCAACGGACGTCGCTGCCGCTGTCCCACAAAAAACCTCGTCCTTCTCCTTCTCAATCTCCTCCTTAAAACAAGTAAGTTGTTCATGTTCTGGCTCCTGTACGAGAGGAACTTTAAAATCTCCAGGTGCTCGATGCTGCGTCCATGTTTGGACAACTTCCGTAAACACAGAGACGCTCGCTGCGGTTGACGTCGTCGTGTCTCCAGTGTCACATGTGGGACACTTTCGGGCCGTTTACTGTTCACACTGGAGTCACATAGAAGTCACATTTAATTGGAAATGTGAACGACCTCGAAAAAACATCGGATTTCACAAAAAAATCTGAATTGAGCGTTAAGCCCTGCAGTCTGAACGTAGCCTTAGATGTCAGATCTGTGGAGAGGCAATGTAAGTTTTTAAGTCAATAAATTGAGTAAATGCAAGATGGATATGTGTAATGCTACACCGGAACATCTCCATGGAGACGGGCAGAGGACAGACGCTCCACCAGAAAAGTTACACAGTGCATCTTTTAAATTGTATATTGCAGATATTGTGGACATATCGACTTGTCAATGCCGGATCTTGTCAGATCTCAGAAGCTAAGTGAAGACGGGTCTGGTTTGTACTTGGACGGGAGACCACTGGGAAAATCAGGTGCCACAGGGCTAGTGGCAAAAACTGTTGTCGTGTCCTTAAGCAAGACACTTTGCTCTGTAAAGCGTCTTTGAGTGTCCAAAAAAGAACTATATAAAACTGATGCATGATTATTATTATTACTTTACCCACATTGCCTAGTAAGAAAGTGGTTTGTGTGAGTGTTGGTGGTGCTCAGAGGAGCCAGTGGTGCAGTTTGTCGGCCTTGCTTCATCAGTCTGCCCCAGGGCAGCTGTGGCTACAACAGTAACTTACTGCCACTGAGTGCAGATTGAATGAATAATGATCTGTAAAGCACTTTGGGTATCTTGAAAGGCGCTGTATAAATGCAATGATTATTTAATTGATTAATTAATCTAAAACGGCTTAATAAAAGAAGAAAATCTGCTGATGTGAATGTTCCACTGTGTGGCATTAAAATTATGGATCTCCATCTCCTGTAACTGACCCTACCTGTTACAAGTAAGATCAGTGAACAGTGTTGGGAAGGTGACTTTTAAAACATATTCCCCTACAGATTACAGATTACACACCCCAAAATGTAGTTTGTAACGTAATCCAGTAAATTACTTAAAGTGAGTAATGTAATCTGAATACTTTGGATTACTTGATTTGCTGTAAAGAAGCAAAGACGAGGAAATCGTGACATAAGAAGTTTTATCTGCTAAAAGAAAATAAAAAAGCCCAAACTTTACTGAACCAAATTAAAAATATTATTGATAGAAGAAGAGGAGACACTGTCTACACAGCAGGATTTAGTCCTGTTAAATCCTGTTTGAGACAGAGTTTAGACCTAGTTTTGGTCCTGGTTTAGATCTGGTTGTAGACCTGGTTTGGACCTGGTTTAGACCTGGTTTTAGTCCTGGTTTAGTCCTGGTTTAGACCTTGTTTAGATCTGGTTTTAGACCTGGTTTGGACCTGGTTTAGACCTGGTTTTACTCCTGGTTTAGACCTTGTTTAGACCTGGTTTTAGTCCTGGTTTAGACCTCCTTGGTTTAGACAGACCTGGTTTTAGTCCTGGTTTAGACCTTGTTTTTAGACCTGTTTAGTAGACCTGGTTTTTAGTCCTGGTTTTAGTCCTGGTTTAGACCTTGGTTTAGACCTGGTTTTAGACCTCCTGGTTTAGACCTTGTTTAGACCTGGTTTTAGTCCTGGTTTAGACCTTGTTTAGATCTGGTTTTAGACCTGGTTTGGACCTGGTTTAGACCTGGTTTTACTCCTTTTTTAGTCTTGGTTTAGACCTTGTTTAGACCTGGTTTTAGTCCTGGTTTAGACCTTGTTTAGACCTGGTTTTAGTCCTGGTTTAGTCCTGGTTTAGTCCTGGTTTAGACCTTGTTTAGACCTGGTTTTGGACCTGGTTTAGTGTCCGGCAATGAATGAAATTACGAAAGAAAAAAAAAAAAAAAAAAAAGGGATTTAGCCCAAAATGTGAAAACAGGAAAACTCCTCTGTGTAATCCATTTATTTCAACCAAGTAACTGTAATCCAATTACCACTCACTGAAACTGTAACTGTAACTGAATACAGTTACTCATAATTTGTACTCTGATTACTTAACTCCGGTACATGTAATCTGTTACTCCCGACACTGTGTAGGACAGGTGTTTTAACCCAACACAACAAACTACAAACTTTTCTACTGCAAACGTAACAATAATAACTGCAGCTTCCCACTTTTTTTTCCATATCCCCCCACGTCACATCACATCATTTCCATTTTCCTTATTTAACCCCGACTCCGCGCGCAATAAACAGTCCAAATGAATGCCCCTGCTGGTAGAAACATGCTTACGCAGCTCACGCACGGCTCCACATGCTTTTCATTTATCCTCTATCATCTGCAGACCGCCAGCCTCGTTTAAAAGAGACGCTCTAAGTTAAGGGATGACACAACGGGAACGCCGAACGTGCTCGCTTCATTCTTACGAAATGGGGGCGTTTCGGGTCCCGGTGCGTAAAATAAAATCTGTACACAAAGCCGAACGTACTCGAAACTGTGAATAAATCGAGAAACGCGACGTGAAAGTGAGAGTTTTGAGATAGAAATGTGAAAAAGCGAGGACGTTTGTAAAGAATTACGACGGATAAACTTGCGGACACCCCCGTTTCTCGTTTTGGTTCGGCCCACAGCCCCTTTTTGGTGGCTACGGCGCAGAGAAGTAGAGCACAACATGTTGGAGAGCGAAGCGGCGCTGCTCCGGCCAGAGTTAACTTTTTAATCCCGGTTTTGAGGCGTTATTGTCGGGGCACCAGCAAAGAGGAGGCAGTCGGTGGAGCCTCGGAGCTCAATGAGACTGTAAAAAGCATCAAAAAGTCATGGTGCTGGGAAGCTAGAAAAAAAAAGAAAAAAAAGAGGAAAAAAGCAAGAAGAAGTGGATTGACTTGGTTTGATGCGTTCGCTTTTGTGATTTATAACTCGGGGGAAAAAGGACGCGGAGAGGACGCCCGAGGAGAAGGACCGACTGTGGATAAAAAAGGGAAGCCCCCCGAGAGAGAGAGAGAGAGAGCGGGTACAACAAGATGCAGCCTGCCTCGGTGTTTTGGAGCTCCGTCCTGGTAACTTCGCTGCTCCACTACGCTCCAGGTAAAGGCAAAATCCGCCTCCCGAACTCCACTTTTCACGCTGTTTTTCCGCAGTTTCCTCGCCGCGCATCGGTTTCCACGCGCCCCCTCGGCACGTCCACCTCGTTATAAAGGCTTATTTAGTCCTCTTAATTGGACCCCGGGTTGCGTTTTAGCCCGGGTCACTTACATTTTCCACGGTTTTGAGCGTTTTTGTACGCTGTGCAACGCGCGCCCCTCTCACGCGGCGAGGCGAGTGGAGTATTTTTGAACTATGCCATGCTATATTTACTACAATGTATTCGCTGTTGGCATGTGCTATTCCAGGGCTAAGTAAAGCTTTGGGATCGGAGGCAAACACACACACACACGCACACGCACACGCGCGCACGCACACACAAGCCGTACGGAAGACTTTTTACGCACGGGATTTTCAAGTTTTGCACGGCGCTTTACGTGACATGATTTCGCGCAGATCACGTTTCATGTATTTGTCACAGATACACGAGGGTTTTACGAGCTCGCAGGTGTTAGACACGGACTCACCTGCCACTTTGATTTAGCAGTGTTGTTTTTTTTTTATGCCGTGCGGTGTTCACGGGGCGTACGGATTTGTAAAAAATGTTTGATTAAGGCTATTATAACAAGATAGGTGCCGCGCCGGTGCATGTAGGCGCACGCGTTTTTTTTTTGGTGAGGATCAAAGTGGTAAGCTTTAGATCCACCTCTGCGTGTTGTGGGAGGATTGCGGGGTTTGATACGGGGATTTCTGCGTGTTTTGGGTTCATCCGGACACTTCCAGCTGTCAGGAAAAGTCAAAAAGTCACGCGTTTTTTTTTTTTTTTTTTTTTTTTTTTTTTTGGTGTTTCTGTGCGTTTTTGGTCACGTTTTTGTCCAAGTAAATCAATGACGTGAGGAAATCGATAGTGGTTTGAGCTTTATTTTGTTATTTTCTGAGACAAAAAACGTGGATTTGTGTTGCCATGGCAGTTGATTTCGTTTGGGGGTCACTACATGTTTTTTTTTATTTTTTTTTTTTTTATTAAAAGTTAGTTGTGCCATTTATTTGATTAAAGATGCACCGTGTCACTTTTGTGGTCCGCCAGAAGTGGGACCAAGTTGTTGTTGTTGTTGCTGCAAGTCTCAAGTCTTTGACCTCAAGTCCGAGTCGAGTCCCAAGTCAAATAAGTCGAGTCTCGAGTCATTGGCCCACAGTGTTGGGAAGGTGACTTTTAAAATATAATCCCCTACAGATTACAGATTACATACAACAAAATGTAGTTTGTAATGGAATCTGTTAAATTACTTAAAGTGAGTAATGTAATCTGAATACTTTGGATTACTTGATATTGTCATGCTTTTTTTTTTAAATGACATGAATGTATCAACCACATCCTGAAAATTCTTGTTTGTTTTCTTCAAATTGTCTGAGCCCAAGTCTCCATGAACAGACTTTTGTTTACTGTCCTTTTAGTCCTGGTTAAATCCTGGTTTAGTCCTAGTTTTAGCCCTGGTTTAGCCCTGGTTTTGTCCTGGTTTTGTCCTGGTTTAGACCTGGTTTAGTCCTGGTTTTAGTCCTGGTTTAGTCCTGGTTTAGTCCTGGTTTAGTCCTGGTTTAGTCCTGGTTTAGACCTGGTTTAGTCCTGGTTTTGTCCTGGTTTTGTCCTGGTTTAGACCTGGATTAGTCCTGGTTTAGACCTGGTTTTGTCCTGGTTTAGTCCTGGTTTAGTCCTGGTTTTGTCCTGGTTTAGTTCTGGTTTAGACCTGGTTTAGTTTTTCCTGGTTTTGTCCTGGTTTAGACCTGGTTTAGTCCTGGTTTAGACCTGGTTTTGTCCTGGTTTAGTCCTGGTTTAGTCCTGGTTTAGACCTGGTTTAGTCCTGGTTTAGACCTGGTTTAGTCCTGGTTTTAGTCCTGGTTTTGTCCTGGTTTAGACCTGGTTTTGTCCTGGTTTTTAGTCCTGGTTTAGACCTGGTTTAGACCTGGTTTAGTCCTGGTTTAGACCTGGATTAGTCCTGGTTTAGTCCTGGTTTAGACCTGGTTTTGTCCTGGTTTAGACCTGGTTTTGTCCTGGTTTAGACCTGGTTTTTCCTGGTTTAGACCTGGTTTAGTCTGGTTTAGACCTGGTTTAGTCCTGGTTTTTAGTCCTGGTTTAGACCTGGTTTAGTCCTGGTTTAGACCTGGATTAGTCCTGGTTTAGACCTGGTTTAGACCTGGTTTTGTCCTGGTTTAGACCTGGTTTTGTCCTGGTTTAGACCTGGTTTTGTCCTGGTTTAGACCTGGATTAGTCCTGGTTTAGACCTGGTTTTGTCCTGGTTTAGTCCTGGTTTAGTCCTGGTTTTAGTCCTGGTTTAGTCTGGTTTAGACCTGGTTTAGTCCTGGTTTTAGTTCTGGTTTTAGTCCTGGTTTTAGTCCTGGTTTTAGTCCTGGTTTTGTCCTGGTTTGTCCTGGTTTTGTCCTGTTTAGTCCTGGTTTAGTCCTGGTTTAGACCTGGTTTAGTCCTGTTTAGACCTGGTTTAGTCCTGGTTTAGTCTGGTTTTAGTCCTGTTTAGTCCTGGTTTTAGTTCCTGGTTTTGTCCTGGTTTTGGACCTGGTTTTGTCCTGGTTTAGTCCTGGTTTAGTCCTGGTTTAGACCTGGTTTTGTCCTGGTTTAGACCTGGTTTAGACCTGGTTTAGTCCTGGTTTAGTCCTGTTTTTTTCCTGGTTTAGACCTGGTTTTGTCCTGGTTTAGACCTGGTTTACCTGGTTTAGTCCTGGTTTAGACCTGGTTTAGTCCTGGTTTAGTCCTGGTTTAGACCTGTTTTTTTCCTGGTTTAGTCCTGGTTTAGTCCTGGTTTAGTCCTGGTTAGACCTGGTTTAGACCTGGTTTTGTCCTGGTTTAGACCTGGTTTTGTCCTGGTTTAGACCTGGTTTAGTCCTGGTTTAGTCCTGGTTTAGTCCTGGTTTAGACCTGGTTTAGACCTGGTTTAGTCCTGGTTTAGATCAGAAACTGAGCGTTAAGTCCTACAGTCTGAACTTAGTCTTAGTCCCAGTTTTTAGTTTTAGCCTCTGTGAGTTTGAGTTCGACAAAATCTTTAAAAAAAAAAACATCCTCACTTTCCACAAATCAAACCTGTATTTTTCAAGTTTTGCAAGACTCCATGGAGATTCCTTAAGACTCCTAGATTTATGGACACACTGTGGAACATTCTAGACCCATCTCCATGGAAACGAGCAGGTGACAGACCCTCCGCCAGACAGGTTACACAGTGCGTCTTTAAAACAGTACATTTCGAGCGGTTTGACTTGGATGGTTTTTGGCTCGAGGCCCGACAGACTTTTACTCTGGATTGAAATTCTCCACAATGGCCTGTGTGTTATTTTATTTTTTCTCATAATGAAAATTGTGTCTCTGTTCACAAATAAGTATTGATCTCTTTTTACTATCGTTTTGTGCCAAGATTTGTGACAGATTCAAGCTTTTACAATCATATTCTCCTCTTGAGAAACGCAAACTACTCTTTTATTTTTGCTTTTTACAAATTAATTGCGGCTTTTTGCGTCTTTTAAAAGTCCGATATTACACAAAAAAATCCACTTTTATGATCTGTAATCCATGTGCAGTGTTGGGAAGGTGACTTTTAAAATGTAATCCCCTACAGATTACAGATTACATACACCAACATGTAGTTTGTAATGTAATCCATTAAATTACTTAAAGTGAGTAATGTAATCTGATTACTTTGGATTAATTGATTTGCTGTAGAGAAGCAAAGACTCGGATACTGTAACTGTATTAAACATATTATTGATAGAAGACGAGGAGACACGTCCACGCAGCAGGATTTAGTCCTGTTAAATCCTGTTTTAGTCCTGGTTTTAGTTCTGGTTTGGACCTAGTTTTAGTCCTGGTTTAGATGTAGTTTAGACCTGGTTTTAGACCTGGTTTTAGACCTGGTTTTAGACCTGGATTTAGACCTATCTTAGACCTGGTTTTAGTTCCGGTTTAGACCTCGTTTTAGTCCTGGTTTAGATCTAGTTTAGATCTGGTTTAGACCTGGTTTTAGTCCTGGTTTAGACCTGGTTTTAGTTCTGGTTTAGACCTGGTTTTAGTTCTGGTTTAGACCTGGTTTTAGACCTACCTTAGACCTGGTTTTAGTCCTGGTTTAGATCTAGTTTAGATCTAGTTTAGACCTGGTTTTATTTCTTCTGGTTTTAGGTTTTAGACCTGGTTTTAGTTCTGGTTTAGACCTGGTTTTAGTCCTGGTTTTAGTTTAGTTCTGGTTTAGTTCTGGTTTAGACCTGGTTTTAGACCTGGTTTTTAGATCTAGTTTAGATCTAGTTTAGACCTGGTTTTAGTTCTGGTTTAGACCTGGTTTTAGTTCTGGTTTAGACCTGGTTTTAGTTCTGGTTTAGACCTGGTTTTAGTCCTGGTTTAGATCTAGTTTAGATCTAGTTTAGACCTGGTTTTATTTCTGGTTTTAGACCTGGTTTTAGACCTGGTTTAGATCTAGTTAGATCTAGTTAGACCTGGTTTAGATTTCTGGTTTTAGACCTGGTTTTAGACCTGGTTTTAGTTCTGGTTTAGACCTGGTTTTAGTTCTGGTTTAGACCTGGTTTTAGTTCTGGTTTAGACCTGGTTTTAGACCTACCTTAGACCTGGTTTTAGTCCTGGTTTAGATCTAGTTTAGATCTAGTTTAGACCTGGTTTTAGTTCTGGTTTAGACCTGGTTTTAGACCTGGTTTTAGACCTGATTTAGACATGGTTTAGATCTATCTTAGACCTGGTTTTAGTCCTGGTTTAGATCTAGTTTAGACCTGGTTTAGATCTATTTAGACCTGGTTTTAGTCCTGGTTTAGATCTATTTTTAGACCTGGTTTTAGACCTGGTTTAGATCTATCTTAGACCTGGTTTAGATCTATCTTAGTCCTGGTTTAGATCTATCTTAGACCTGGTTTAGATCTATCTTAGACCTGGTTTTAGTCCTGGTTTAGATCTATTTTAGACCTGGTTTTAGTCCTGGTTTAGATCTATCTTAGACCTGGTTTTAGTCCTGGTTTAGATCTATCTTAGACCTGGTTTTAGTCCTGGATTAGATCTATTTTAGACCTGGTTTTAGTCCTGGTTTAGATCTATTTTAGACCTGGTTTTAGTCCTGGATTAGATCTATCTTAGTCCTGGTTTAGACCTGGTTTAGTTTCCAGCAATGAGTGGAATTCCCAAAAAAATAAAAAAAAAAAAAAAAACAAAAATAATGTGAAAAGAGGAAAATCCCGCCGTGTAATCCGTGTATTTCAACAAAGTAACTGTAATCCAATTCCAGTCGTGTTTCGCGCTCGAACGAAGCAGCAGCAAAACTCGACTCGGGGTCCGTTTGTGACGAGGGAAACGACGTTAAAACATAAACCAGAGAACGACGTAATATCGACGCTTCAAACTCTACGAGATCGTGAAAGGACATGAAGCGTGACGATGCAGATGTTTTCCTGTGACCTGCGCCCGGTGTTTTTGTTGGAGAGACGCTCGCTGAAACGGAGCCAAACTTATTAAGATGAATCACTTTTCCTGTCTGTCTTATCTTATAATTGTATTTGTACTTCGCAGGATCCCACATCAGCAGAGCGTCGCTACTGCTTCTGTGTCGGGACCAAAAACCGCAACATGGGTCATTTATTTACGGCGGGAAAGGAGCGATTTTTATTTTTTATTTTTTTTTTTTTTACACGGCGGTATTTTCCTGTTTTCACATTATTTTTATTTTTATTTATTTATTTATTTATTTATTTTTTTTTCGGTAATTCCACTCATTGCCAGGACTAAAAGCAGGTCTAAACCAGGACTAAATCAGGACTAAAAGCAGGTCTAAACCAGGACTAAATCAGGACTAAAAGCTAAAAGGACTAAATCAGGACTAAAAGCAGGTCTAAACCAGGACTAAATCAGGACTAAAAGCAGGTCTAAACCAGGACTAAATCAGGACTAAAAGCAGGTCTAAACCAGGACTAAACAGGACTAAAACCAGGTCTAAACCAGATCTAAACCAGGACTAAAAGCAGGTCTAAACCAGGACTAAACCAGACTAAAAGATCTAAACCAGGACTAAATCAGGACTAAAAACAGGTCTAAACCTAGGACTAAATCAGGACTAAAACCAGGTCTGAACTAGATCTAAACCAGGACTAAAATCAGGTCTAAGATAGATCTAAACCAGGACTAAAACCAGGTCTGAACTAGATCTAAACCAGGACTAAAAACCAGGTCTGAACTAGATCTAAACCAGGACTAAAATCAGGTCTAAGATAGATCTAAACCAGGACTAAACCAGGTCTGAACTAGATCTAAACCAGGACTAAAACCAGGTCTGAACTAGATCTAAACCAGGACTAAAACCAGGTCTAAGATAGATCTAAACCAGGACTTAAACCAGGTCTGAACTAGATCTAAACCAGGACTTAAACCAGGTCTGAACTAGATCTAAACCAGGTCTAAGCTAGATCTAAGATAGATCTAAACTAGGTCTAAACTAGGTCTAAACTAGGGACTAAAACCGGGACTAAAACCGGGACTAAAACCGGGACTAAAACCGGGACTAAACCGGGACTAAAACCGGGACTAAAACCGGGACTAAAACCGGGACTAAAACCGGGACTAAAACTAGGACTAAAACCGGGACTAAAACCGGGACTAAAACCGGGAGTGTGTAACTATTTTATTTTTACCAACCACCACAAACCAGAAAAGTCCCAGTTTTTGATTTCTGTAAACCTGGTCTCTTTACTTTTACCTCTCGTCTCTTTGTGTATAAACCCGTTTTATTTCTCCGTCAGTTACCGGGTCGTTGTCGAGTCCGGCCCCCACATCCTCTCGTCGCGTCCTCGTCGCCTCCGGGGGCAGCAGCGGCGCTCGTAATGCCCTCCTGCGGGTTATTTGCGTCACCCTTTTGCCCCGTGTTGTTTCCGACACCTTGTATTTACGGCGCGTCGGGACACGGCCGGAGGAATGTCGGGTCCCGCTGCCGCTTCTGAGTCGAAACGTTCAGCGGGGGGGGGGACACTTCGCCGCGACGCGCATCACGGCTAACGACGCTAACAGGAAGCTAACGGGACGCTAACGGGAAGCGGCGAGTTTTAAAGTGTAGTTTTTTTCTTTTATGGGGTTAAATATTGACCTAATAAAACTGAGTAATTGAAGGGTTCAGCAGTGTTGTCAGAAAGTTTAGTATCGCGACTCGATTTTGACTTTAAAGCCGCAGTTTGAAACTTTTTAGTCAAAATATCGACAAAAACAAAGCGTATTTTTTATTCATTTTGGTTTTGTTTATTGCACTGAAAAACTTTGAGTGGAGTTTCTTCTCCACAAATGAAACAAAACTCACACCAAAGTTCTTGTAGACGTGCAAATGTAAGAAACAGCAAAACTTAAGCTTTTTTTAAAATTATTTTCAAAAAACGTCAGATATGAGTCGTAAGAAAAATATCTGACGAAGGCTTTTTTTGCCGAAATGTTATTTAAAAATTGAGTGTGCCGTGCTTGCTTCTCCACAGACCTGACTCTTACTTGGCCTAGAGGAAAGCTGCTTGTTTCTGTGGAAATGTTGTACCTTTTGTATTGTTTATGATCTGTCATCTATAACCTCATGGAATTTCTTTTTTTTTATTAAAGTGCATTTATACACGATTTTTGCAACAGTAATTTCCAACTTTTAACGTCACTGAACATCAGTAGGTCAAACCAGGACTGAACCAGGACTAAACCAGGACTAAAACCAGGACTAAACCAGGACTGAACCAGGACTGAAACCAGGACTAAACCAGGACTAAACCAGGACTAAACCAGGGCTGAAAACCAGGACTAAAACCAGGACTAAAACCAGGACTAAAACCAGGACTAAAACCAGGACTAAAACCAGGACTAAACCCAGGACTAAACCCAGGACTAAACCGGGTCTAAACTAGGACTAAACCAGGTCGAAAACTAGGATTAAAACCAGGACTAAAACCGGGACTAAACTAGGACTAAACCAGGTCGAAAACTAGGATTAAACCGATTCATAACCAGGACTGTACCGGGTCTAAACCAGGACTAAACTGGGTCGAAACCAGGACTGTTCCAGGACTGTTCCAGGACTGTTCCAGGACTGTTCCAGGACTAAACCAGGTCTAAACTGGGACTGTACCAGGTCTAAACTAGGTCTAAACTAGGTCTAAACAGGACTGAGGTCGGAACCCAGGACTTTAGTCCTGGCCCGGAAGTCGTTAGTCCTGGTTCAGTCCTGGTTCAGTCCTGGTTCAGTCCTGGTTCAGTCCCTGGTTCAGTCCTGGTTCAGTCCTGTTCAGTCCTGGTTCAGTCCTGGTTCAGTCCTGGTTTCAGTCAGTCTGGTTCAGTCCTGGTTCAGTCCTGGTTCAGTCCTGGTTCAGTCCTGTCAGTCAGTTCAGTCCTGGTTCAGTCCTGGTTTTAGTCCTAGTTCAGTCCTGGTTCAGTCCTGGTTCAATCAGTCTGGTTCAGTCCTTGGTTCAGTCCTGGTTCAGTCCTGGTTCAGTCCTGGTTCAGTCCTGGTTCAGTCCTGGTTTAGTCCTGGTTCAGTCCTGGTTCAGTCAGTCCTTGGTTCAGTCCTGGTTCAGTCCTGGTTCAGTCCTGGTTTCAGTCCTGGTTTAGTCCTAGTTCAGTCCTGGTTCAGTCCTGGTTTTCAGTTCCTGGTTCAGTCCTGGTTTAGTTCCTAGTTCAGTCTGGTTCAGTCCTGGTTTAGTCCTGGTTCAGTCTGGTTCAGTCCTGGTTCAGTCCTGGTTTCAGTCCTGGTTTAGTAGTCCTAGTTCAGTCCTGGTTCAGTCCTGGTTCAGTCCTGGTTCAGTCCTGGTTTAGTCCTGGTTTAGTCTTGGTTCAGTCTTGGTTCAGTCCTGGTTCAGTCCTGGTTCAGTCCTGGTTCAGTCCTGGTTCAGTCCTGGTTCAGTCCTGGTTTAGTCCTGGTTTAGTCTTGGTTCAGTCTTGGTTCAGTCCTGGTTCAGTCAGTCTGTTCAGTCCTGGTTCAGTCCTGGTTCAGTCCTGGTTCCCTGGTTTAGTCTTGGTTCAGTCTTGGTTCAGTCCTGGTTCAGTCCTGGCTCAGTCCTGGTTCAGTCCTGGTTCAGTCCTGGTTGAAACAGACCTCACCTATGACAAACCTTCCGCGTTAGACTTTAATTTTCCACACAAACACTTTCACGTTCTTTCCCAGCGCGTCGTCGTCCTCGTGCCGCGTTCACCCTTCGTTTTCGGTCCAAACAAACGCGCTTTTGAACGTCGCTCTTTAAATAATTTACCGTTGCGTAAAGTGGATTGTGTGTAATCAATAGTGCAAAACCATGTCAAAAAACACTACAATATTCATGAGTAAACCCCCGACCCGAGAGAGACGTAGACCCGATACTGGATTTATTTTGGTTTTTTTTGACATGTCCTAAAAGCTGAAATCTGAACTGAGGTTTTATCGCGTCGTCAACGGAATAAAACCGGATAAAAGCGGATATTTTGTTGTCTAAAAAAGGAAGCGATGTGATGTAAATAATTGCCGTTTTTGTGATTTGATAATTGCCCGCGTTCAAATTGTGGTTTAGATTTTGATTTTGACTCATCTCGAGATCTAATTGGATCCCTCTGCCGTCCTCTTTTTTCTCTTTTTCTCTCTTTCTATCTCCTCGTTTTCTCTCCGTTTCACTGCAAAAAGTAAATCTACGTGAATTCAAACGACAAGAATTAAGACGATTTCACTTGATTTCTGTAGATTTCGCTTGACGACTGCGTTTGTGCGCGAGAGAGTTGTTGTTTTTTCTTTTTTCTTCAGCGTAACGAGGCGTAGTTTCCCTGTTTCGGTTTCAAAAAGACTTGATTTGATTTATCATGTGAAATTTACTCAAATCAGCGTAACGTGTCGTGAATTCAAGTGATTTTAACTTGGCGGGATTTCAGGTTGTTGTTGTTGAGCTCCACTCGTCCTCTTCCTCCTTCTCTTCTCCTCTCTCCTTCCTTCCTTTTCGTTCCTTCCTTGGCCTCTCTGTGTCCTGATCCCTCTCTCCTCCTGCTCTCCCTCGTCTCCTTTCCTCTTCTCCTCCTCCTCTCTAATCTCGTCATCTCCTCTTGTCCTCTTCCTCCTCCCTCTTTATCTCCTTCTCTGTGTCCCTGATCCCTCTCTCCTCTTCTCCCTCCTTATTTCCTCCTTGTTTCCTCCTCTCACTCCTTGTTTTCTCCTCCTCTCCCTCCTCGTCTCCTCCGGTGTCCTGATCCCTCTCTCCTCCTCTCCCTCCTTGTCTCCTCCTCTCCCACCTTGTCTCCTCCTCTCCTCCTCCTCTCCCTCCTTGTCTCCTCCTCCCTCTCTCCTCCTCCTCTCCCTCCTTGTTTCCTCCTCGCCCTCTTTGTCTCCTCCTCTCCCTCCTTGTTCTCCTCCTCCTCTCCCTCCTTGTCTCCTCCTCTCCCTCCTTGTCTCCTCCTCTCTCCTCCTTGTCTCTCTCCTCTCTCCTCCCTCCCTCCTGTCTCCTCGTCTCTCTCTCCCTCCTTGTCTCCTCCTCTCCCTCCTCTCTCCTCTGTCTCCTCCTCCTCTCCCTCCTTGTCTCCTCCTCCCCTCCTCTTGTCTCCTCCTCTCCCTCCTGTCCTCTTCTCTCCTCTCCCTCCTTGTCTCTCCCTCCTCCTCCTCCCTCCTCCTCTCCTCCTCTCCCTCCTTGTCTCCTCCTCTCTCTCCTTGTCTCCTCCTCTCTCTCCTTGTCTCCTCCTCTCCCTCCTTGTCTCCTCCTCTTCTCCTTCCCTCCTTGTCTTCTCTCCTCCTCTCCTCTCCCTCCTTGTCTCCTCTTCCTCTCCCTCCTTGTCTCCTCTTCCTCCTCTCCTCTTTGTCCCTCTTCCTCTCCCTCCTCTCCTGTCTCCTCTTCCTCTCCCTCCTTGTCTCCTCTTCCTCTCCCTCCTTGTCTCCTCCTCCTCTCCCTCCTTGTCTCCTCTTCCTCTCCCTCCTCGTCTCCTCCTCCTCTCCCTCCTCGTCTCCTCCTCCTCTCCCTCCTCGTCTCCTCCTCCTCTCCCTCCTTGTCTCCTCCTCCTCTCCCTCCTTGTTTCCTCCTCCTCCTCTCCCTCCTTGTCTCCTCCTCTCCCGCCTTGTCTCCTCATTGTGAGTCCCTTATCCCCTCTCTCCTTTCCTTCTGCTCTCTGTTCTCGTCTCCTCCTGTGTCCTAATCCCTCTCTCCTCCTCTCCCTCCTTGTCTCCTCCTCTCCGTCCTTGTCTCCTCCTCTCCGTCCTTGTCTCCTCCTCTGTGTCCCTGATCCCTCTCTTCCTCTATCCTTCTCTGTGTCCTGATCCCTCTTTCCTCCTCCCTGATGTCTTGATCCTCTCTTCCTCCTCTCCCTCCTTGTCTCCCTCTTGTGTGTTCCTGGTCCCTCTCTCCTCCTCCTCTCCTTCTGCCCTCCCTCCTTGTCTCCTCCTCTATGTCCTGATCCCTTTCTCCTCCTCTCCCTCCTTGTTTTCTCCTCCTTTCCCTCCTTGTTTTCTCCTCCTCTCCCTCCTTGTTGTCTCCTCCTCTCCCTCCTTGTCTCCTCCTCTCCCTCCTTGTTTTCTCCTCCTCTCCCTCCTTGTCTCCTCTTCCTCTCCCTCCTTGTCTCCTCTTCCTCTCCCTCCTTGTCTCCTCTCCTCCTCCTTTGTCTCCTCTTCCTCTCCTCTCCTCTCCCTCCTCTCCCTCCTCTCTCCTCCTTCCCTCTCCCTCTCCTCCCCTCCTCCCTCCTCTCCCTCCTCTCTCCTCCTCCTCTCCCTCCTCCTCTCCTCCTCCCTCCTCCTCTCCTCCTCTCCCTCCTTGTTTCCTCCTCCTCCTCTCCCTCCTTGTCTCCTCCTCTCCCGCCTTGTCTCCTCATTGTGAGTCCCTTATCCCCTCTCTCCTTTCCTTCTGCTCTCTGTTCTCGTCTCCTCCTGTGTCCTAATCCCTCTCTCCTCCTCTCCCTCCTTGTCTCCTCCTCTCCGTCCTTGTCTCCTCCTCTCCGTCCTTGTCTCCTCCTCTGTGTCCCTGATCCCTCTCTTCCTCTATCCTTCTCTGTGTCCTGATCCCTCTTTCCTCCTCCCTGATGTCTTGATCCTCTCTCCTCTCTTCCTCCTCTCCCTCCTTGTCTCCCTCTTGTGTGTCCCTGGTCCCTCTCTCCTCCTCCTCTCCTTCTGCCCTCCCTCCTCGTCTCCTCCTCTATGTCCTGATCCTTGTCTCCTCCTCTCCCTCCTCGTCTCCTCCTGTGTCCTGATCCTTGTCTCCTCCTCTCCCTCCTCGTCTTCCCGTTGTGTGTCCCTGATTCCTCTCTCCTCCTCTGATTCCTCTCTCCTCCTCCCTCTCTCCCTCCCGTCCCTCCTCCTCCTCTCCTCCTCCTCCTCCTCCTCCTCCTCCTCCTCTGATCCCTCTCTCCCCGTCCTCCTCCTCGTCCTGTCCGTGCTCTGTCCCCGGGGCCGTTGTTTGGACGTGAAACAGAAGGAGCAGATTGTGACCGGCCCCAAATGTCACCGGGAGACGGTCGCCTCCAAATGTCAACTCGATAACGCTCGATAGATAATTCTGTTTCTACTCCTCCTCCTCCTCCTCCTCCCCTCTCTCTCTCTCTACACACTTTCACTCGTTCTTTTGCTCTCCATCTTCCCCTATTCCCTGTCCCTCTTTCACTTTTTTTCCAATCTACCTCCCTCTCTCCCTCTCGACTCCTCTCTCCTCTTTCGTACAGTCATCAGTCTGTCCTGTATCTCTCTCTCTCTTTTCCTCACCCCCTCACCCTTTCTCTCTTTTATCAGTGTACCCCGTACCTCTCTCCCTCTCACTCTTTCTCTCTTCCTCTCGCTCTCCTTTTTCATACAGTTATGAGTCTATCATGTCTTGTCTTTCCCCCATCCCTCTGTTCTACTTCTCCTCTTTCATGTATTTATCAGTCTATCCCGTCTTTCTCTCTCCTCCACTCCTCTGTCATGCAGTTATCAGTCCGTCCTGTCTCTCTCTCTCCGTCTCTCTCCTCTCTCCTCCTCTTCTTCATGTTTTTATCAGTCCGTCCTGTCTCTCTCTCTCCTCCTCTCTCCCTTTTCGTACAGTTTCATCAGTCTGTCCCGTCTTCTCTCTTCCCCCTTCATGTATTTATCAGTTTATTATGTCTCTCTCTCTCTCTCTCTCCCTTCTTCTCTCTCTCATCCCTCCCTCTCTCTCCTCCACTCCGCTGTCATGTCAGTTATCAGTCTATCCTCTCTCTCTCTCTCTTCTCTCTCGCTACAGTTATCAGTCTGTCTTGTCTCTCTCTTCCCCCCTCTCCTTCCCTCTCTCTCTTGCCTCTTCTCCTCTCCTCTTTCATACAGTTATCAGTCTATCCTGTCTCTCTCTCTTCCTCCCTCTCTCTCTCCTCCTCCTTTTCATGTATTTATCAGTCTATCCTGTTTTTCTCTCCCTCCATCTATCCTGTATCTCTCTCTTCCCCCTTCCTCCCTCTCTCCTCTCTTTCATACAGTTATCTCTCTCCCCTTTCCTCTCTTTCATACAGATATCAGTCTATTCTGTATCTCTCTCTCTCTCCTTTCCTCTTCCTCTCGATCATGTATCTCTCTCTCTCTCTCTCTCCTCTCTGTCTCTTTTTCTCCTCTCTCTCTCCTCTCTTTCACACAGTTATCAGTCTATTCCTGTATCTCTCTCTCCCCCTCTCTCCTCCCCTCTTCTTTCATGCTTTTATCAGTCTATCCTGTCTTTCTCTCTCTCTCTCCTCCTCTCCTCTTTCATGTATTTATCACTCTATCTTGTTTCTCTCTCTTCCTCCATCTCTCTCTCCATTCCTCTCCTCCCTTCATGTATTTATCAGTCTATCCTGTCTTTCTCTCTCTCTCCCTCCTCTCCTCTTTCATGTATTTTTCAGTCTATCCCGTTGTTTTTGTCTCTCTTCCTTAGTCTCTCTCCTCCTCTCCTCTTTCATGCATTTATCAGTCCATCCCATCTCTTTCTCTCTCTTCCTCCCTCTCTCTCCTCTTCTCTCTCATGTATCTATCACTCTGCCCCGTCTCTTTCTCTCTCTCTCCCTCCCTCTCTCTTCTCTTTCATACAGTTATCATTCTTTTCCCGCGTCTCTCTCTTTTCCCCCTCCCTCCTCCTCCTCTCTTTCATACATTTATCACTCTATCCTCTCTCTTTCTCTCTCTTCCTCCGTCTCTCTCCTCACTCTCTCTTTTCATACAGTTATCAGTCTATCTTGTATCTCTCTCCTCCTCTCTTCCTTCATGCATTTATCGCTCTATCCTCTCTCTGTCTCTCTCCATTTCCCTCTTTTACACATTTATCAATCTATCTTGTATCTCTCTCTACCCCCCTCTCTCTCCTCCTCTCTTCTTTCATGTATTTATCACTCTATCACGTCTCTCTCTCTCTCCACAGCGGGGTTCTTGTCGTTTTGATTACTCACTTGTTCCAGCCACAAAGCTCTCTCCTCCTCATCTCCGTCTCCATCTCTCCATCTTCTTCTTGTGTTTCGTCTCTCGTCATTTTTTATTTATTTTTTTTTGGCTCTTCACCAGTTTCCTCTCGTCTCCGTCAAACGCCGTTGCCGCGTTACCGACGCCATGGAAACGTGAAATGTTTACGTCGGGAAATGGGACGTGATAGATTCGTTTTGGGCTCCGCTCGTTTCATTATAAAACCGTCAGAGCGGACAAAAGAGCGGCATTTCCCTCCGTACACCTCCGATAATTACACAAGTTCGACGCATAAATTAAACTCGCCGTGTTAAAGAAAAGACCACGTGATTTTGGTTTTCATTTCACTCTGAATTAAAGTCGTGTTGTGATAAAGGTTAAAGCTTTGTTCAAGGTTCAGGAATTGCATTTTTTTTTAGACCAAGAGTTTGTTTTCATACCTGACAGTTTTGACTAAGAGATGTAACAATAACTGAAATATCGTGATATCGTATCGTCAAAAGTCTCACAATAATATCGTGGACTGTCACAATATATCGAATTACAAGTTTCTTTGCTTAAATCAGGGGTGTCAAGCTCATTTTGGTCCGGGGGCCGTATCCAACCGACTTTGATCCCAAAGGGGCCGGATCAGAAAACTCATGTCATATAAACCCCAAAAATAACAATAAGTTCAAATATTTGTGCAGAGAAACGCAAATCTATTACAGAAATCTTTTTTAATATTACAAAATATTATAACATTATGAACAACCTGAAAGAATAAGTCAATTTTTGTTGTAAAATCCTGCACTCGGCTCCACTTTTCTCATTTTGGACATTTTGGTCAACAGTCAAAACGATCGTCCTTTAAGAGCGTTTGGAAAGAGACAAGTCTTCATTTGTGCTGCTCTGGTGGGAGGGGCCACGTACAGAGACGCTGGAGACTCTGCTGTGATAAACACCACAGAAAATTATCAATATTTTAATAGAAAATATAATTAAAATATTTTAGTAGAAAATCAGACGAGGGCCAGATTAAAGGTCTTGGAGGGCCGGATCCAGCCCCCGGGCCGTATGTTTGACACCCCTGTCTTAAATGCATTTTTTATAGTAGCAACAGCTTGCACTGGGGACTACATATCCCATGATTCATTTCAGTGTAGACAACATGAAGAAATATGTTTTATACGGTATTTATTTATGGTAATGATTCACACCAAAAACTTGTTAAGGTATTTTAAAAGCAAAAAAGTGTCCCATCTACAAGTATATCAGCGTCTCCAAAATATCATAATAAATATCGTACCGTGAGATGCATATTGTGATAATATCATATCAAGAGATGTAATTTAATTTAATTTAATTTAATTTAATTTGTAACATTTTATAATAACTACATCTTATTTAGCCTTAATAAAGCATGAACAAAGGCTTAATTAATAATGAACAAAGGCTTAATTAATAATGATTCACATTTTGTAACTACTTAAATACTGCCTTAATTAGCACTTGTACTTAATTTGCCTGTGCTGTAAATAGTTATTCATAATTATTTCATACTTAATTACTCATGAACTAACTATTTGAGCATTTATTAATCATTAGTAAACTATGAGAGAATGATTTACTTATAATGCAATGCAATGATAATTCAGGCAGCTGTTATCTGAAGACTAATTATGCTTTATTAAGCATTTACTAAGCATGAATCATTATTAATTAAATCTTTGTTCATTATTAATTAAGTCTTTGTTCATGCTTTATTAAGGCTAAGTAAGGTGTAGTTATTATAAAGTGTTTTTAATTTTTTTATTATTTTTTTTTATTTTTAATTTAATTTTAATTTTATTTTATTTTATTTTATTTTTTTTTTTATTTTTTTTTATTATGTATTGATTTTATTATTTTTGTTTCATTTTTTATTTATTTATCTGTTAGTTTCCTCACGGTTGGAGTATAATTCTGCAGATTATTATTATTATTTTAATGTTTTACTTGTTTTATGTGAAGCACTTTGGAAACTGTCTTGTTTATAAAATGTGCTACACAAATAAACTTGGATTGGAAGAAATTTTGATATCGTTACATCCGTAGTTTTGACAAATCGTGAGTGGTCACGTGATGTCGATTTAATTCTGAATACAAATTAATTCCGCTTTAAAACGACCACGTAAACGCTCAATTCCTAATGTAAACACGATTATTCGGAATTAAACTTGATTCCAGAGTCAGTGTTGGTTTATTCCGATTTTAAAGCCTCGATTATTCTTCTTAAAAGTAATCTTGATGTCTTTGTGAGCTTTATGAACAGGGGGCGAAGATGCGGGTGAGACATTCGCTGAGCCGCTGGGAGTCGGTGTTAAATGTTCCGCAGTAGTGACATTCCGGAGCCGTGTGTTTGTCTTATAAAAGGAGCATGAGTCAGTGTGTCACAACAGCTGATCACAGACACACACACACACAGGGACACAGCTGCTCCTCCACTCCTCTATCCCTCTCTCTTTCTATCTCTTTCTTTCTCTCGACAGCGGTTAATGCTCTTTCTCTCCCTCATCATTCTCTTTTTCTCTTCTTTTTTGTCTTCTGACTCTCCTTAGAACAGTTCCTGATGATTTTTTTTTTTTTTTTGTCTTTGTGTCACTCTCTTCCTCTCTCCCACTCTCTTCTGAACCGTCGCTGAAGCTCTCTCTCTCTCTCTTTCGTTCTTTCTTCCCTCTTTCTCCCCTTCGCTGTCTCTCTCTCTCCATCTCTCCCTCTTCTTCACGCTCTTTAAATTCTCTCTCTCTAAACCCCTCTCTCTCTCCTCTGAACTGTTTTCATTCTCCTTCTCTGTCTGTCTTTTTGTCTCTCTCTCTCTCCCTCTTCCCTCCCTCTTTCTTTTCTGAACAGTTGATGTCTTCTCTCTCTCTCTCTCGCTTTTTCCCTCTCCTCACTCGCTTTTCTAAACAGTTGCTGATGTCATCTTTATCGCTCCCTCCGTCCCTCCTTCCATCCCCCTCTCTCTCTCTTTCTCTTCCTCATAATTAGTCACTGATTCTGTCTCTCTCTGTCTCTCCCCCCCTTCTCTCCCTCTCTTCCCTCTCTTCCGAACACTTGCTGATGTCGTCTCCTTCTCCCTCTGCTCCCTCTCTTCTCTTTCTCTCTCTCTCTCTCTCTTCTTAACAGTTGCTGATATTGTCTCCCTCCCTCTCTCTCTCTCTCCCTCTCTTCACTCTTACCAGTTGCTGATGTCTTCTCTCTCTCCTCTTTCTCTCCCTCTCCTCTTCCTCTCTCCCCTTCTCCTCTTCCTCTCTCTTCCTCTCTTTCCTTCTCCTCTCTCTCTCTCCCTGTCCTCTCTCCTCTCTCCTCTCTCCTCTCCTCTCTCTCCCTCTCTCTTCTCAACAGTTGCTGATGTCTTCTCTTTCACTCTCTCCTCTCTCTTTCTCTTCCTCTCCACCCTCTCTCTTTCCTTCCTCCTCTTAACAGTTGCTGATATTGTCTCCCTCCATTCCTCTTTCTCTCCTCCCTCTCCTCTCTCTTCTCAACAGTTGCTGATGTCTTCTCTTTCTCCCTCTCCTCCCTCTTCTCTCCCCTCTCTTCTGAACAGTTGCTGATGTCCTCTTCTTCTTCTGCTCCTCCTTCTCTTCTTCCTCTCGTGTGTTTTTGTCCGGGCTTGAATCATAATGTCACATTTGGCTGCGTCGTGCACAGACTGTGTGACAGCTGCTGCCACCGGCTCCACAACACCTCACACACTCTATCTGTCAATGATCTGCACTTACAGAAAACTATTTATTAATGTCCAGAAATAATAATAATAATAATAATAATAATAATAATAATAATATATAATTTATTTATTATTATTATTATTTTATTTTATTATTATTATTTTTTTTTTTTATCGTTTTAATTTTTGTCATTATTATTATTATTTATTTTTTTATTTACATTTTTTGTCATTATTATTACTATTATTATTATTATTATTTTATTATTAGTATTATTTTATTATTTTTTTTTATTTTTTTATTATTTTATTTTTATTATTTAATTATTATTATTTTATTTTATTTATTTATTTTTTATTTTGTCATTATTATTATTATTATTTTATTTTATTTTTTTTTATTGTTTAATTTTTTGTCATTATTATTATTTTATTTTTATTATTTTATTTTTTATTTACATTTTTTTATTATTATTACTATTATTATTAGTATTATTTTATTAGTAGTATTATTTTATTATTATTTTTTTTTTTTTATTATTTATTTTTATTATTAATTATTATTATTTTATTTATTTTTTTTTTTTGTCATTATTATTATTATTTTATTATTTGTTATTTATTATTATTATTATTATTAATAATAATAATAATAATAATAATAAGTACTTTGAATTTTGGATTTGGTTTTGTATTTTCTATCTGTTGCTCCTTTTATAAGCCAAGGAAGATTCTGGAACTTCCGTAGAATTGCACGAACTATTCTAAATGTTTGCTTATGTTTTGTAAAATAAATAAATACAAAATTATGAATAAAAAAATAAAAATAAACAGGGTACGCGTAGTCTAATCTTAATCTCCAATACACTGCGGTGACGGTGACTCTTCATTCATTTACAAAGACAAGTTGAATTTTACGTTACTGAATATTTAATTTCAGAAAATGTAACTTCTAAACATGCATTTTCCTTTTAGTGTTGCTCAAACGTTACAGTGGTTTCAGGTTTAGTGTCTCAGCTCCCATCCCCCACCCCAACCTGCTTCATAGATTCATACAACACACGTTTTTCTGAACTTTTTATCTACTTTTTTGCACAATTTTGCCTGTTTTAAATGAGTATCTACGTGAGTAAATCTTCACCAGTTCTCCAGTAACGTCTGTGTCCTCGAAAGTCTTACAAACGGTGTCATCTGGAGCTGCTTCCTCTGGTTTGTTGTGTGTTATTGGCCCAGACCCCACGTCGTTGTGAAATGCCCTCCGGCCGCTGCTGCTGCTGCTGCTGCTGCTGCTGTTGTGATTGTGTTTGTGATGTGGAGGTTTTCGCAGGGACGGTGCTGTAAAGGTTTGTCCCCCCCCCCATCCCCTCCCCTCTGAGCTGTGCCCTGGGGGGTGTGGGTCTGTGAGTGTGGGGGTCAAACAGCTCTTCTTCATGTGGAGCGGGGGGGGGGGTAAAACTAAAGATTAACCTCAAGTGAATGTAACTTGTAAGAGTGTCGTTCTTTAGTGGTTTAGTCTCGGTCTGTGTCAGACCTGGGCCTTGTTCAGCTCATGGGCCCATTTAAGATCATTTGGAAATATAAAATAAACATTTATCATTTTACCTCATACATGGACTAAAGCGGCATTATTTTATTATTACTTTATTTTAGAGGTGTTTTTTTTGTAAACCTCAGTAAACCAGGACTAAACCAGGACTAAACCAGGACTAAACCAGGACTAAACCAGGACTAAACCAGGACTAAACCAGGACTAAACCAGGTCCAGGTAAACCAGGACTAAACCAGGACTAAACCAGGTAAACCAGTAAACCAGGACTAAACCAGGACTAAACCAGGTCTAAACCAGGACTAAACCAGGACTAAACCAGGTGGACTAAACCAGGACCTGGACTAGACCTGGACTAGACCTGGACTAGACCTGGACTAAATCAGGACTAAATCAGGTCTACACCAGAACTAACCCAGGTCTAACCCAGGTCTAAACCAGGTCTAAACCAGGACTAAACCAGGACTAAACCAGGACTAAACCAGGACTAAACCAGGACTAGACCTGGACTAGACCTGGACTAGACCTGGACTAAATCAGGTCTAAACCTGGTCTACACCAGGTCTAACCCAGGTCTAACCCAGGTCTAAACCTGGACTAAACTAGAAATAAACCTGGACTAAACCTGGTCTAAACTAGGACTATACCTGGGCTAAACCTGGACTAAACCTTGACTAAATCAGGTCTAAACCTGCACTAAACTAGGACTAAACCAGTTTAGTGGTTTACTACTTTTTATAAAAAAATACAATTAATATTATGCAGAATTGAGGTCCTCCACAATATTTCCTTTTTCTCACATGGTAAAAATGATTATTGCCCTCTGGACCCCTGGTGTATTGTGTCAAAAATTGGTTGACAAAATTGTATTTGGTGACTTATTTTCTTTTAGATTTTCAAGACTTATATGAGACAACAGTAGAGCAGATCAATATTCAGGAATTTAATCTGCCTTTGTAGAAATGCATTGTTTCCAGTCACTTTTCTGTGTAAATCGATCACATTCACAGGTCTTTTGCAATCAGAAGAGAATCATTTTTTGTTCGTTGCAGCCTTAAAATTGTTGTTTTTGAGTGAACTCTTGTGCAGTTGTCGTCTTCTGAGTGCAGTTTGGGACAGACACACGGTCAGGTCATTTTCACCATCAGCGTGAGCACCTCTGCACAGATCTGACGTGTAACTTGGCCATGTAAAACTATAAAATCTCCATGGAGACACTGTTTTCAGTAAAGTTATATTGTGCACTTTTACACTCTTCCATTCAGTCACAAAACTATAATCAATGTATCTGTATGCAGATCTCTCTCTTCTGTCCTTGTCTCCCGTCCCTCTCCTCAGTCGCGGTTCTGCCTACCCAGCATGCACTTCACTCCAGATTTACGAGTCTGCCTTGCGAAATGGCTCCCGCTCCCCACGGCCGCGTGATGAAGTGGTCTCCGAGTAATTGTGTTGTATTAAACAGTGTTGCCACGTTGATATTTCCCGCGCGAGTCCAGTGCAGACAGATTTAAAACGCACGGAGAGTTATTTTTTGTTTTTTGTTTTTTGCCAGAAACGCTGCTCCTCCTCTGACTTTGAGCTTCAGGTGAGATTTGATTATTTTAGCTGGAGATTTTGTCTAGGAAAAGGTTGAGGTGCGCTGTGTAACTTTGGGTGGGGCTGAGTTTTCCAGTCGTTTAAACTCACTTTTTTCCAGGACAGTTTTTTTTAGTCACGATTATAGTCACATTTATAGTTAAAGGTGCGAGTTGAGTTAGAAAATCAGCTTCTATATCATAATAAAATGAAATGTGAATGTCCCAGACCAAATGTCGGGCCTTGTTTATGTCATTTCAGTCTGTAATATCAATATAATCCTCATTTGCTTGTAGAAGTTTACTATAAAATCATATTTTCAATCGTTTTTTCTCGTTCCCCATGTCCTAAAGCAACGTAACTGTTGATTTTTGGAAGAAATATGAATTATTTCCTTACCTGTTTGCCTTGAACATCATTTTTAAGCAGCGCAACACAAGAAACTTAACTTATGTATCGAGATTTGTATCATATCGTGGCCTATGTATCGAGGTATGTATCGTATCGTGGCCTATGTATCGTATCGTATGTATCGTATCGAGGCCTATGTATCGTATCGAGGCCTATGTATCGTATCGAGGCCTATGTATCGTATCGAGGCCTATGTATCGAGGTATGTATCGTATCGTGGCCTATGTATCGACATTTGTATCGTATCGTGGCCTATGTATCGTATCGAGGCCTATGTATCGTATCGTGGCCTATGTATCGAGGTATGTATCGTATCGTGGCCTATGTATCGATATGTATCGTATGTATCGTATCGTGGCCTATGTATCGTATCGTGGCCTATGTATCGTATCGAGGCCTATGTATCGTATCGTATATCGTATCGGCCTATGTATCGTATCGTGGCCTATGTATCGCGGCCTATGTATCGTATTGTCCTATGTATCGTATCGTGGCCTATGTATCGAGATATGTATGGTATCATGGCCTATGTATTGTATCGAGATATGTATCGTATCGTGTCTTATGTATCGTATCGTGGCCTATGTATCGTATCGTGGCCTATGTATCGAGGCCTATGTATCGTATTGCGACCTATGTATCGTATCATGGCCTATGTATCGTATCAAGATATGTATCGTATTGAGGCCTATGTATAGTATCGTGTCCTATGTATCGAGATAGATATCGTATCGCATCATATGTATCGAGGTATGTATCGTATCACCAACTTCCTACCGATACCCAGCCCTATCGCCTGTCCACAGATCTGACCTGTAGCTCGGTCTGGTTCGGTCTCCATGAAGATAGACAGAAAGTTTAATGCCACACTGCGAAACATTCCGGACAAAGCAATGACGTTTACATTCAAGAAAAAATATCCAGTTGCAGTTTTTCGTTTTTGCTTTTTTTAATCAGATTTGCGATTTACGTTTGAATTTTTTTCGAATTTCGAAGTTCACGTTGTAAACTCGTCCAGAAGAACTGACAAAAGACCGAAATCTGAACTGACTAATACAAGCATCACCTTTCAGAACGTGTTTGTACAGGGCGAGGAGTTTTCACACACAATAACACCGGAGATTTTGTTTGTGGAGGAAATTACGGCGCTTAAAAACTGGCAGACCTAATGATTTTTTAATTGCGTCCATTCAAATAGCGATTTTGTCTCAATGCCGTTTAATCTCGCGGACCTAAACGTTACAGTATTTCTGCATTAAGAGTCTCTCAAACTCACACAAGCGTTTCTCAAATACCTGAGTGACAGCTTCAGCGACTCCGTTGTAATTACGCGGACTTAACTTTTCAACACAGAGAGGCTAAAATGTACTGACTGAATATTTGTACTGACCCAGATTCTTTAAACTTCAAAAACACAACAAGAAACGAGGAAAAAACTGCGCCTGTATTTGTACTGTAGTAATTTGAGAAGTCATATCGGTTATTAGGCCGCGTCATTGACTCTAAAGCAGCTTAGTAACAGAATTTACTAAGTTATAACTTTATTTTTTCAAACATTTTGGAGTTTGTGAGCGTCAAGTGTTCACTGGTTCCAACACCAACACTGTAGAGAATTTGAGGCATATACAAAGTTTTGTATTATATTCCAAAGTTTTTGGATATTGGCAGCATTTACTTACAGCAATTTTCACAAAGCAAAAACTAAAATAAATTTTGATTTGAAGGAAAAAAGGCTGCTAGAATTGTATTGTAAAGGCCAATTATGTCTTATTTAAAGGTGCATTGTAGGGGCAGTGTTGGGGAGTAACAGATTACATGTACCAGAGTCAAGTAATCAGAGTACAAATGATGAGTAACTGTATTCAGTTACAGTTACTGTTTCAGTGAGTGGTAATTGGATTACAGTTACTTTGTTGAAATAAATGGATTACACGGCGCTATTTTCCTGTCTTTTTTTCTCTGTAATTCAACTCATTGCCGGACACTAAACCAGGTCTAAAACGGGACTAAAACAAGACTAAAACTGGACTAAACCAGGATTTAACAGGACTAAATCCTGCTGTGTGGACCGTGTTTCCTCCTTTTCTATCAATAATATTTTTAATTTCGTTAAGTAAAGTCTGGGGTTTTTATTTTCTTTTATCAGACAAAACTTCTTATGTGAAGATTTCCTCGTCTTTGCTTCTCTACAGCAAATCAAGTAATCCAAAGTATTCAGATTACGTTACTCACTTTAAGTAATTTAGTGGATTCCGTTACAAACTACATTTTGGGGTGTGTAATCTGTAATCTGTAGGGGATTACATTTTAAAAGTCACCTTCCCAACACTGTGTAGGGGTATAATGTTACATAAAAATCATGGTTCAGTTCGTTCTTCAGTTTTGAGGTCACGGTTCGGTTCATTTTCAGTACAGAACAAAATGCAAAGCCATTTTCTTGTTGTTTATTTGTGTTTTTAATAAACCAACGATTTGTTTTAACATTATACAAATGGGAACATAAAATAAATGCAAAATAAAGCGCAGCACTAACACTTCTTACTCAATATTTTATATTAAAAACAACTTATCCGCAGACAGTGCAGACAGTGTTGGGGAGTAACAGATTACATGTACCGGTGTTACATAATCAGAGTATAAATTATGAGTAACTGTATTCAGTTACAGTTACAGGTTCAGTGAGTGGTAATTGGATTACAGTTACTTTGTTGAAATAAATGGATTACACAGCAGTATTTTCCTGTTTTTACATTTTGGGCTAAACCAGGACTAAAACCAGGACTAAATAATTTAAGGCAGCAGTGATGGAAAGTATTTCTCTACCAATAATACTTTTAATGTGGTGAAGTAAAGTCTGGGCTCTTTATTGTCAGACAAAACATCTTTTAACATTTCCTAGTCTTTGCTACTTTACAGCAAACAAAAGTCTGTTCATGGAGACTTGGACTCAACATGCAATTTGAAGAGAACTGGATAAGAATTTTCAGAATGTGATTGTTACATTCAATATCAAGATATCCATTCCATCCAAAGTATTCAGATTACGTTACTCACTTTAAGTAATTTAATGGATTACGTTACAAACTACATTTTGATGTATGTAATCTGTAATCTGTAGGGGAAAACATTTTAAAAGTCACCTTCCCAACACTGAGTGCAGATCTGCTGGTCTAGCAGAGATTCCGTGCCGGTGAAAGGTCAAAGTGAGGACCGGGGCTACGGCTGTAGTTCTGTGAGGAGTCACGTGGTTCGGAGGGACGTTGTCAAGGCCGTCCAAACTATAAAGCGCTGCAGGAAACACTGCCGCCCCAATCACGGACAAGTTCCCTCATGATTATTAAAGAGCCGAGCCTGTAGCTGCACATGTAGTGAAGGAATGTAAACACACACAAATTGCGTAAAGTCACGCACCAAACCAAATGTCCGGTACCGAAACAGTTCAGCACAAATTAGGGATGGGCATGATTAATCGATTAATCGATAATTGATCATTAAGAATTTCATCGATTATGTTAATTTTAATCAACAAACCAAATGTAGGTTGCTGTGCGTAACGTGACCAAACAGGTGTGTACATGTGTCTCTCTGCATCAGAAGGAGCGAGACACAAACAGTCGGTCAGTCTGCAACGTACCGAAGCACAAATGTGTATTTAACGATGATTTGTACAAGAAATTCCACGCTTTCCGTTGCGTTCGGGACAAGTGTGAGTCCATGTGCACAGTGTATAAAGCAGCACATATGTTTCTGTGTCCAGTGGGAAAAAGTTTTACCAGGTGAGAGTCGCGCAATGTCGATGACGAGTCCCCACCTCCCTCCCCCCGTACGGTGTCCTGGTTTTGACAAACACAAATCTGGTCACACTAACCTGTATTCCACTGAGTCATGTCTTTTAATCCGACAGAAGTTGAACCGCATCAGCGACACAAGAGCTGTAGTTTTATCTTAGTTTATGCAAATTAGCGATGCGGTTTTAAGTTTTGTTTCTGTGAGAGTTGCGCAAAACTGAATTAAACACATTATAATGTCAAACGGGCTGATGTGGCTCTAGAGTCGTTACGGTTTATATGTCGTAAAGTTGAATTTACTTATGCAGATTAGTAGTGCAGATAGTAATAATAATGATGATCATTTTAATATAAAAACGTTAATGATTAATCGATAATCGATCGTTAATTCTTCCGACAATCGATTAAGAAAATTTCATCGAATGCCCATCCCTAGCACAAATACATGTACTGTTACACCCCTAGTGCATTGTATAACTTTTCTGGCCAAGGGTTTGTCCAATGCTCTTGTTCTATTTTGGGGATTTATTTCTTGGTATTTTTGAGCTGTAAAAACACCTGTAATTGAATAAAAGTGCGGTAGAGCTGTTTTAATGTCATACTGTGGAACATTATTATTCGATACTACCTGGGCTACAACAGTATGGCAAATATTGGATCTGAAATTACATAAATTAAATGTGACAGCAGACTGGTACCTTCGCATCAAAATTTGTAACCTGACGTCGAAATGATTTAAAAAATGTTATTATCTACAACAACGTAACGGCATTTGCACCAGACCCACGTCCCTGGTCCGAGCTTCAGACGTGAGGTTGGACTTTCCAGAGGAGGTGTTTTCTTTTAAAAAAAATGTATTTATGTTTATTTGTATTCACTTTTGACACCGGTGACACACATTATAACGCGGAGAACAGAAGTGAAGCGGGGCCCAGGGGCACGAGCTCATGTTCTGAAATCAGAGCCCGGTGAAAAACACGTCTCTGTAGCCCCGAGAGACGGACTACGAGACAGGTGATTTATAAGGAACATGAGCTGAGAGGCGAGGGGGGAGGAGGAGGAGGAGGAGGAGGGGGTGAGTTTCCAGTTATTTAAACTCACTCTTTTCCAGGACTTTTCCAGGACTGTATTAGTCAGGGTTATAGTTACAGTTGTAGTTAATGATACTAGGGCTGACAGTGGCCGAGTTCTGTTGTTGATGGACACGTCGTTGAAAGTTTAAGGTGGGATTTAAACCTGCAACACCGTCCAGTGAGTTCCAACTTCAAATAATTAATGTTTTTAGGTTCTTTTTTCAGACCTACACTTTGTTTTTAATACCTTTTATACAGATTTTGGCGCTGTTTTCCTACCGGTGGGGGCAGGACGACGGCACCAAAAAAGCCCCCTCGTCCCGGTTTATCGTCCCGTGGGCACGTTTCCGTATTTCGATTGCCTCTTTAATCCGGCAACAATGTTCGTTTTTCTCCGTCCCAGTCCATGATGTGGTTCTCTCTCTTTTACAGTGCTCAGAAACGGCCGATTTGAGTTGTTCCCGTTCTGCTTTGTGTTTCGTTGATCGTGTTTCGCCGTCGCTGTTTCCTTCTCGTGGACTGAACGCCCTCCCTTTTTCCCTGATGTTTGTTTTATTGCAGGACATGCAAGGTATTTTGTATATGACGTTACATTTCTGCTCCGGTTCTATTTTGTCTTTTGGGTGGACGAGTAGTTGCCTGAGTTTTCTTTTACGGTTTCTCTGGAGTGTTGATATTGTGTTTTCTCATTGCTCTCTGCACTTTTTCTGTTATGCCCCTGACGTACGGTAATGTTACCATGTCTTTGCTCTTTTATTTTTGCTTTCCTTTCTCTCTGGCCTGTTGTTTTCCTTTGTTTACTGCCCATTTTGGGTATTGGCATTGCGTCAGAGCGTTGTGGATGTGTCGGTCTTCCTCTTGCTAGTCTTGTGCGTCTGTTATAATGTTGGTTCTGTCAAATACAACCCACTGGTTTTAGGGTCAGTGTCTCTCTACTGCCCCACTGCTATGGATGTGTTCAAACTTTTCTTGGTTTGGTCCTGATTTGATCTTAGTGTAGTCCTGATCTAGATTGGGGCTGCTTTGGTTTCAGGTTGTGTTCTAGTATTTGAGAACCGTCTTGGCCTCGAGACTGTTTTTTTTTTTTTTTTTTTTTTACTTGGTCTCGTCTTGTAGTCAAGCGCATTTGGACTCGGTCTTGTCTCAGTCTGGCCTGATTCATCGGACAGTTTCACTTCGTGGAAACCGTCTGACCTCGTAGCATTAGGATTTGTTCACTTGACAGTAGGCGGGTACTTTTTTTTTTTTTTTTTTTAACCAATTGCTGCTAATATGTAATGTAGGAAGAAGGACAATAACATCTTGCCACTCGATAAAATTCACCAAACGTTCTCTTTGTTTTGCCTTTAAATCCTCGATCTCGAGAATCGTTGCCAACACAGACTGTACGGCTCTTTGCTGATTTTCTGATTCCTGACCTAGTCGCTGAAGAGAAATGAAATTAAACAGAGGCTCTAGTTGGCTCCAACGTGGTTAATCTCCTGCCCCACTGCTATAGATGTGTTCAAATTAGTCTTGGTTTGGTCCTGATTTGAGCTTAGTGTAGACCTGATTTTGGTTTCAGGTAGCGTTGTTGTATTTGAAACCGGCCTAAAGACACTTTTTTATGGCCTTTGTCTCGTCTCAGACTCAAGCGCATTTGGACTTGGTCTTGTCTCGGTCTTGGAGGCGCTTGAACTCTGTCTTGTCACACTTGAAGTAGCTTGAACTCTTGCCTTGTCTCGGACTCAAGCGCATTTGGACTCGGTCTTGTCTCGGTCTTGTCTCGGTCTTGTCTCGGTCTTGTCTCGGTCTTGTCTCGGTCTTGTCTCGGTCTTGTCTCGGTCTTGGAGGCGCTTGAACTCTGTCTTGTGTCAGACTTGAAGTAGCTTGAACTCTGCCTTGTCTTGGACTCGGTCTGAAGCTCGTCGAGTGCGATCATATTTTTGGCAATAAACCGTGTGTGCGGGACAGAGTGGGGCTTCTCACTGCAGCCTGTGCGCTCATTTGGAGCCCTCGGACAAAAAAAAAAAAAAAAAAACCCTACCCTCTTTATTCACTTTGAAGCAGTCTTAAAAGTAAAGTACCTGTGGAAGAAGAGGTTCTCAAACTCTGGGTGAGGGTCAAAAAGGGGCACAGAGTGTTTCAGTGCAGTACAGTTTGTTTGGCTTATTTTATGCCTAAATTAACATTAACCAGATCAATTTATAAAAACACTGACATATATATGTGTCAAAATAAGTGTAAAATACAAATAAATGTAGAAAATGACAAAGATGGTCTTGATTTGGTCTCGATGGGCCGTGAGCTTGGTCTTGTCTCGGTCTCGACCTTCAAAAGTCTTCGTATTGTCTCCGTCTCGACCCTCAAAGGTCTTGGTCTCGTCTCGGTCTCGGGATCCTGTGGTCTTGGACTGGTCTTGGTCTCGAATAGTGTGGACTTGACTACAACACTAGTTTCAGGTTTATTTCTGGGTTTATAGAGCCGACTTTGTTGCGTATTCCCTGTGAATTTCCCATGAGCACATTGTTAAAAATTCAACAACATTTGAGCGAAAACTGAAATAAAATCCAATCCACATTTCAGAGCAAAGTCTAAACTACAAGTACAACAAACTTCTTTATAAAAACTTTCTATTATCTAAACAACTGCAGCCTTTGCGATTTGACAATTTCGGCGTCTAAAATTGCGATTTCGATTGTGCAAACCTTCTGAATAAACTTTTAGAAGACCAGATGTTTAGTTCTTTACTGACACCAGGTTAAAAATAGTTCTGCCACATTTATAAGTCGTCCCCGTCGAGCCCGGTGTAACTCAGCACTGCTCCACTCCGCAAGTTCAAGGCCACAGTTCTGCAGAGGACGCACGAGTATTGTAATTTCCTCCCGTGTTTTCCTTTCTGGTTGGGTTTGTCCTGTAGATGTGGGGTCCCGGCGAGTCTGCCGTTACCTCGGGGTGTAATAAAGTGTCCGTCTCCGTGGGGGTGGGGGCGGGAGCGAGCGGGACGGGGGCAGATAAGCGGCGGGAGACTCCGTGTCTGCTGCAGGGGGAAGAGGTGCTTTCAAGGACACACCACTCCAGAAACTATCCGGGCTGGGAAACTATGAGGTCAGCGGGAGTTTTTCGAATTGCGTTTACAGTTATTAGGTGTAAAAAGACAAATGAAGCCACATGAACGAGAGCTAATTAACTTGTTTGTTTCTAGTGTCAGACGAATGGAGAGTTTTTTGGTGGGAACGTTGTGTTTTTTTTGTTTTTTTTTCAAGCCTTTTTCTCGTTACGCAATCTTGTTTTAACGACTTTTGGACACCGTAGTCTAATGCCGCACTATGTAAACGTTCTGTCGTGAAATGCTTGGCCTGGAATGTTCCACAGCACGGCATTAAATAGTCACGTCTTTATATAGCGCTTTTCCACCTTCAAGGCACTCGAAGCGCTTTGTAACAAGGAGCCCACTCACACATTCACGCACACACTCGTATAGAAGTGAACGCAGACACTAGGGCGAGGCGGGTTAAGTGTCTTGCTCAAAAACACATGACGGCATTCATCCGTGGGAGCTGGAATCGCACCGACAACCCGTGGGTCAGTGGATCGGACCAACCGATGATGAGTTTATAAGCGCTTTTTACAACTTTCAAAGACCAAAACTGTGATTTTTCCGGCAGATAGAAGAGATGGTTCGTGTTAAACTTTACACAAACGCCAGTGGTTTGAAATTCGCTTGTTTGGTCGTTTTTGATTTATGGGTCCCGTTCGAGGAAACCCGGACATTTGCATCACTTTATTAAAAAAAAAAGCCCAGACGACCCAGGACAGGACGTGGAAAACGGACATGTCCGGGGAAAAACGGACGTTTGGTCACCCTACGCTACGCACAGCGACCTACATTCGGTTTGTCGATTAAAAAAATGAACGTAATCGACAAAATTCTTAATGATCAATTATCGATTAATTGACATCATAATCATGCCCGTCCCGAGTTGTGAGAGAGATTTTCGCTCCAAAATGAAAGATCGTTCAGCCCCGTCTCAATAATTCCAGTACTAGATTAGAACCTGCGTTTTTTTCTTTTGACAGTCCCACAAAATCATAATACGTCTTGACTTCTGTAGCTGCTCCAGTCCCGTAAAATCTTCCCATTGTCGGATAAGATGTACAACACACATTTTTATAGATCTTCCGCCTGATCTCATCCATACTGGCCATACCGCTGTCATGTGCTGTGCCGGTCTGTTAATGCATCTTCGGTTCTTCGTTTCTCAGGATCCACTTTGTCTGAGCGGCTCCTGAACACAGCGCTCTTGTGTCTGTGTCTCTGCGTCTCTGATCATGGGACACTGTGGCTCTGTGTGAACGGGCCGGTTGGTCTTGGTTCAAACCCAGAGGCCAGAGGGGAAGAAGAGGAGGAGGAGGAGGAGGAGGAGGAGGAGGGGTGAGGAAGGGCACGGTGAGGGGGCTTTTCTCATGTGTTTCGTCATGGCCCGCAGAAGCATCCAAACTATGTCACGGAGCTCCACAGTCGTCCCCTTTTTTATTGTCGACGTTACCTCAATAGGAAATGGATTAGCTCGGTGGAATCCGGTGTTTGTTTTTGTTTGTTTTTTTGTCCGTCACCTGCTTGTTTCCATGGAGATGTCATTGCGCTGCCTGGAACGTTCCGCAGTGCGACATTAAACGGTTCCACCTTACGTTTATTCGGTTACAGGTGGTTTTATCGCTCAAAAACACGGAGGGGGTCACAAAGAACGCAAACGCCGCAGCAAATACAAATGCGACAGCACAACAAAAAGCCACAACACGCCAAAAGAAAGCCACAACAAACCAAAAAAAGCCACAACGGAAATGATCGCGGGACTCTGTATTTGTTGCGGCATTTGCATTAAAATAAACGCCACAACACAAACACAAATGCCGCAACACATTAAAAAGCCACAACAAACCAAAAAAAGCCACAACAAACCAAAAAAAGCCACAACGGAAATGACCACAGGACTCTATTTTAATGCAAACGCCGCAACAAATACAAAAGCCATAACACAAACACAAATGCCGCAACACAGTAAAAAGCCACAACACATTAAAAAGCCACAACACATTAAAAAGCCACAACACACCAAAAAAAAGCCACAACACACCAAAAAAAGCCACAACGGAAATGACAGCGGGACTCTATTTTAATGCAAACGCCGCAACAAATACAAACGCCACAACACAAACACAAATGCCGCAACACATTAAAAAGCCACAACGGAAGTGACCGCGGGACTCTATTTTCAGTGAAGTGAAGAAGAAGAACTACAACATGAAACAAATAATGATAAAACAATAAATTACTTTTACTTACGTTTAGAACTTCTCCGTTCCTTTTCACGTTGTAGTTCTTCTTCTTCACTTGCCGCTTGATCGGTCCGTCGGAAAATAGAGTCCCGCGGTCACTTCCGTTGTGGCTTTTTTTTTGATGTGTTGTGGCTTGTTGTTGTGTCGTCGCATTTGTATTTGTGGCGGCGTTTGCGTTTGTTGTGACCCCTCTCGGCTTCTGTACAAAAAATACCCAGAAAAACAGGAATTCAGACTGTGAGCAA
>NW_026571140.1:38467675-38472675 GCF_026225935.1 Boleophthalmus pectinirostris
CTTTCTCTCTCTTCTCTCTCTTTCTCTCTTCTCTATCTCTCTCCTCTCTCTCTTTCTCTCTCTCTCTATCTCTTCTCTTCTCTCTATCTCTCTTTCTCTCTCTTCTCTCTCTCTCTTCTATCTCTCTTTCTCTCTTTCTCTCTCTCTCTCTCTTTCTCTCTCACTCCTCTTTCTATCTCCTTTCTCTTCCCTTTTCTCTCTCTTTGTCTCTATTCTATCTTTCTCTTTCTTCTCTTTCTCTCTCTCTCTCTCTCTCTCTCTCTTCTCTCTCTCTCTCTCTCTTCTTCTCTCTTTCTCTTCTCTCTCTCTTTCTCTCTCTCTTTGTCTCTATTCTATCTTTCTCTTTCTTTCTTCTTTCTTCTCTCTTTCTCTCTCTTTCTCTGTCACTCTTCTCTCTTTCTGTCTTTCTATCTGTCTTCTCTCTCTCTTTCTCTTCTCTTCCTCTCTGTCTCTCTTCTATCTCTTTCTTTCTTCTCTCTTCTTCTCTCTTCTCTTTCGCTCTCTCTTTTCCTCTTCATTTCATATGTATCCCTCTGTTTTTCTCTCTCCCTACACTTTTCTTTCTCCTCTTTCCCTCCGTCTATCCCTCTTTCATCTCCCTCTCTCTCTTTCTACACCCCCATCTTTTTCGTCCTAGTCTTCTCTTTCTGTCCCATTCTGTTCTTTCTCTCCACACCCACTCTCCTTCTCTCTTTCTCTCTCTTATTATCTCTCTTTTTCTCTCCCTCTCTTTTTTTTATTGGACCACCAACGCTTCACTGTAAAACACGGCGCTTGGCAAACTCTCCTCTACACTTCAAAACAACACGTCACAAAACTCATATTTTCACTTGACGTTTTAAATATTCATCTTGTCTTTTTTATTACGTTTAATTAAATCAGTTTTTTTTTTCATTCAGTTTAATTTGAGTTTTATTTTGAACACAGGGGTTTCGATTTTATTTAAAGGGCCCAATATATTTACGCTATTTTCTGATTTATGTTAGAATGTTTCCTCATCAAAAACAGACCTGGAGTTGTGTTTTGTTTCACATTTTTAACTCAAAAAACCCTGCAGATTTAGGCAGAGTTCTTCTCTCAAACACGAAACACTCTGTTCCACCCTTGTGATGTCACGTGGTGTTACAGGAAGTGCGTTTAAAATCCACACACCTTCACTAGAATCATTTGGATCATTACCAATGTTTACTCAACTAAAGTGGCTATTAACTTAAACTACCACTTCATGACATCACAAGCTGGAACAGAGCGTTTTGAGATGTAGAGGGTTTACTCAAACTGGAAAAAAAAATCATTATCACGATTATTTTGGTCAATATTGAAATCATGATTATTCAAATGATTATTTGTAGTCACATGATGCATTTATTCAGCATTTCTCTCTCTCAAAAAACAAAACAAAACCAAAAAAACACTGTTATTGATCATTTACGCAAAACTTTCAAATTGAAAATAAATATAGGCTACAAATATGAAAACTTAGAGCAGTTTTGCAATTTATAAAACATAAAATGAATAGAAAATACATTTTAAACGTGAAATAAGACATAGAAAAACATAAATGTATCCAAAATAAACTCTATATCCAACTGTTCTAACAATCTCCATATTTAAAAAATAAAATAAATTTACTTTGTTGTTTCAACTTGATTATACGAGTTTGAAGATTGTTTGACAAACAAACTGAAATCGTGATCAAAATTCAATTACTTGCACAAACTTAACTCAGACATGTTTTTTTTTTTTTTTTTTTCCCCTGATGTAAACTTGGTTTGGTTTTGTTCTAGTCCTGTTTTAGTTCCTGGTTTAGTTCTGGTTTAGTTCTGGTTTAGTCCTGGTCTAGTCTTGGATGATCCTGTCTTTATTCTGATGTTGCTTTGGTTTGGTCTTGTTCTAGTCCTGGTTTAGTCCTGGTTTAGTCCTGGTTTAGTTCTGGTTTAGTTCTGGTTTAGTCCTGGTCTAGTCTTGGATGATCCTGTCTTTATTCTGATGTTGCTTTGGTTTGGTCTTGTTCTAGTCCTGGTCTAATCCTGGTCTAATCCTGGTCTAATCCTGGTCTAGTCCTGGTTTCATCCTGGTTTAGTCCTGGATGATCCTGTCTTTATCCTAATGTAGACTTGGTTTGGTCTAGTCCTAGTTTAGTCCTGGTCTGATCCTGTTTTTATTCTGATGTAGAGTTGGTTTGGTGATATGGTCTCGTTCTAGTCTTGGTTTAGTTCTGCTCTAGTCCTAGTTGATCCTGTTTTTATCCTCATGTAGACTTGGTTTTGTGATTCGGTCTTGTTCTAGTCCTGGATTATTCCTAGTCTAGTCGTGTCTTAGTCCTGGTTTAGTCCCGGTTTAGTCCTGGTCTGATCCTGTTTTTATCCTGACGTAGAATTGGTTTGGTGGTTTGGTCTTGTTCTAGTCCTGGTTTAGTTCTGGTTTAGTCCTGGTTTAGTCCTGGATGATCCTGTCTTTATGTAGACTTGGTTTGGTCTAGTCCTGCTCTAGTCCTGCTCTAGTCTGGTTTAGTCCTGGTTTAGGTTCCTGGTCTAGTCTGGTCTAGTCCTGCTCTAGTCCTGCTAGTCCTGGTTTAGTCCTGGTTTAGTCCTGCTAGTCCTGCTCTAGTCCTGCTCTAGTCCTGCTGCTGCTCTAGTCCTGCTCTAGTCCTGGTTTAGTCCTGGTTTAGTCCTGGTCTGATCCTGTTTTTATCCTAATGTAGACTTAGTTTGATGGTTTGGTCTTGTTCTAGTCCTGGTTTAGTCCTGGTTTAGTCCTGGTCTGATCCTGTTTTATCCTGATGTAGACTTAGTTTGATGGTTCGGTCTTGTTCTGGTCCTGGTTTAGTTCTGGTCTAGTCTAGATTTTATGAGTTTGAAGATTGTCTGTGATCGCTCCAGGTCCAAATCCAAGACTTAAATCTCACCAGAGTCAATTTTGCGTAACATCGGACCTTTTAAGGACTTAATTTTTTAACCAGAAGTTCGTTTCAAATCATTTTTACAAGATCCGTCCAGTTTTCAAGGTTAAACACGCGTTGTTGTTGTTGTTGTTTTTTCCCACTAGTTTTAACAAAGACGTGATTTTGTTTTTAAAAGCGAAAGTGTCGGTCTGTTCATTCGGTCGTCAAACCCCTCAGAGTAAAGACCACATGTTCCGGGGACAATGGAGTCATCCGTCTCGTCGATGCGCCTCCAGTGCCCCGTCTGCCCGCTGATTTATGCTCAGCTGATCTGGCAACGCAGCCGTCCGTCAGAGCGCGGCCAGATGTTTGACATAAACCACGATCTGATCAGCGGCTCCCACTTCACCCTGTCACCGGGTTTGATCAGAACCTACGGCGCGAAATGGAAACGTGGAGGGTTTTTTTTGGCTCTGCGGGGGGAGCGACTTAAAACAGGGAGATGATGATGATGCTGCTGAAGGAGATGGGTCTGGTTTGGTCCTGGTTTGGTCCTGGTTTGGTCTTGTCTTTATCCTAATGTAGACTTAGTTTGGTCTTGTTCTGGTACTGGTGTAGTTCTGGATTAGTTCTGGTTTAGTCTGGGTTTAGTTCGAGTTTAGTCCAGGTTTAGTCCTGTTTTTATCCTGATATAGACGTGGTTTGGTCTTGTTCTAGTCCTGGTCTAGTCCTGGTCTAGTCCTGGTCTAGTCCGGAATGATCCTGTCTTTATCCTGACGTAGACTTGGTTTGGTCTTGTTCTAGTCTTGGTTTAGTCCCGGTTTAGTCCTGGTTTAGTCTTTTTTTTAGTCCTGGTTGATCCTGTTTTTATCCTGATATACACTTGGTCTAGTCCTGGTCTAGTCCTGGTCTAGTCCTGGTCTAGTCCTGTTCTAGTCCTGTTCTAGTCCTGGTCTAGTCCTGGTCTAGTCCTGGTCTAGTCCTGGTCTAGTCCTAGTCCTGGTCGATCTGGTTTTTATTCTGATGTAAACTTGGTTTGGTTTTGTTCCAGTCTTGGTCTAGTCCTGGATTAATTCTTGTTTAGTTCTGGTCTAGTCCTGATGTAGACTTAATTTGGACTTGTTCTAATCCTGATTTAGTCCTGGTTTAGTCTTGGTCTAGCCCTGGTTTTGTCCCGGTTGATCTTGTTTTTTGTTTTTTTTTCCTGATGTAGACTTGGTTTGGTCTTGTTCTAGTCCTGGTTTAGTTCTGGTCAAGTCCTGGTCTCGTCCTGGTTTATTCCTGGATGATCCTGCCTTTATAACTTGGTTTGGTCTTGTTCTAGTCCTGGTTTAGTTCTGGTCAAGTCCTGGTCTAGTCCTGGTTTATTCCTGGATGATCCTGCCTTTATAACTTGGTTTGGTCTTGTTCTAGTCCTGGTTTAGTTCTGGTCAAGTCCTGGTCTAGTCCTGGTTTATTCCTGGATGATCCTGCCTTTATAACTTGGTTTGGTCTTGTTCTAGTCCTGGTTTAGTTCTGGTCAAGTCCTGGTCTGTTTTATTCCTGGTCTGGTCTCCTGGTTCCTATAACTTGTTTGGTCTAGTCCTGGTTTAGTCCTGGTTGGTTTATTCCTGGATGATCCTGCCTTTATAACTTGGTTTGGTCTTGTTCTAGTCCTGGTTTAGTTCTGGTCAAGTCCTGGTCTCGTCCTGGTTTATTCCTGGATGATCCTGCCTTTATAACTTGGTTTGGTCTTGTTCTAGTCCTGGTTTAGCCCATGTTGATGCTGTTTTTATCCTGATATAGGCTCGGTCTACTTCTGGTCTCGCTGTGGTTTAATTCTGGTTTAACTCTGGTTCAATCCTTTTTAATCCTGGTCTAGTCCTGGTTTAGTCCTGAATGATCCTGTCTTTATCCTGATGTAGACTTGATTTGGACTTGTTCTAGTCTTGGTTTAGTCCTGGTTTAGTCGAGGTTGATACATTTTTTTCCTAATGTGGACTTGGTTTGATCTTGTTCTAGTCCTGGTCTAGTCCTGTTCTATCCTGGTCTAGTCCTGGTTTAGTCCTGGTTTAGTTCTAGTTTTATCAAGGTTTAGTTTTGTATTTAATCCTGATTTAGTTCTAATTGTGTGTAA
>NW_026571140.1:38477675-38582675 GCF_026225935.1 Boleophthalmus pectinirostris
CAGAACAACAACAGCTCAGGGGTCACCGTCATCGGATACGGCACTATTTATACCGCGCTGAATATAATGGGCTATAAGTACGACGACAGGAAGTGAACGCAAACACACGCGAGTAAACAACGGCTAGGCCTGTAACGATAACGGATTTTGCTGGACGATTAATTGACCAAGAATTTATTGCGATAAACGTAATATTGACGTTTTGAGACCAATTTCAACTATTATAATGAACCATGGAATAAAAATGCAAATACATCCTCTCAAAGATCAATAAACCTTACTTTAGAAAGAACTTTTAAAGGTTGTATAGAGGATTTTTTTAAGGAAAGAGAAATACCGCGACAGTCCTTTTTCAAATGTTGTGCATGCGAAATAGAAATAATTTAGCGACCGATGCATCAGTTTTTAGACACTTTGTCTGCTTCAGTCGCGCCATCGCTGGAAGGAATCTCCAAGAATCACCTCAGTTTGGCTTTGCTCCTTTTCCCCTTCTCTTCTTCTTTCAGCGACCTCAAAAATGGACTTTCTTTTGCGGCGAACTGGTTGTGGACTCTGGTCGGCCATCACAACAAACTTTGTGCGAATTGCAAGGAAGCTACTGTTTTAAAAAGCCTCTAAGAACTGCTGCATAAAACATATAATCCCCTCATGCTGACAAGTCAGTTACACTAGAAACATAGGGAGTTTGATTGACAACCTAACAGCCAATAGAAAATGAGGCAGCCTCGTTATCTATTGGCTGATGTTTATCTGGCCTCACTATGTCCACAGTTGATAGATTTTCATTCTTTTTTTTTTTTTTTTTTTTTTGGTCATCATAATTACAAGGCTGCTGCGTCTCTGTAATGGTATTTTAAACTTTCATTGACAATTTGAAACTTTAAAAAAAATCCTCCATACAACCTTTAACACAGGAACTGTAAGACAAACAAAAACAACAGGCCTAAACAAAACAGACTTGTTAATGCAGGACTAGCCTAATGCAATTGACTTACATTGGGATATAGTGGCTCGTCTCTCTGTGGCTCCTGCTGTGGCCTCGGCATTTTGGTCTTAAATGTTCGTTTTAACCCACGACACAGGATGTTATTTCGCTCTGAGGGAGCCTCTGTCCTGTCTGGTGTCGTGTCGGTGTCTTGTGGGATTTCAGCGGATTTTGGGTTCGTCCCGGGGGCTTGTTGTGCCGCTCGGGTTTTGGTTTATCGGCTGTTGGGATCCTCTCAAAGATAAATAAACCTGACTTTCTAAAGAACATTTAACACAGGAACTGTAAGACAACCAAAAACAACGGGCCTAAAAAAAACAGACTTGTTAATGCAGGACTAGCCTAATGTAATTGACTTACATTGGTATACAGTGTCTCGTCTCTCTGTGGCTGCTGCTGTGGCTTCGGCATTTTGGTCTTAAATGTTCGTATTAACCCGCGACACATGATTTTATTTCGCTCTGAGGGAGCCACTGTCCTGTCTGGTGTCGTGTCGGTGTCTTGTGGGATTTCAGTGGATTTCAAGCTCGCTGAATGTAACGCATGTGGCTGTTGAGACGTGTCCCGCTCACCAGTGTTGATTCAGCATTGTGACGGCGATGAACAGTTTTGTCGCTCTCACAGCGGTGGAGCTTGTGTTGCGGCTTCATGTTAACCGCACAGGCAGCGGCGCTTTCTGCACTCGGGCTGCGCAGACATTGTTGGTTCAAGCGTCATTACACTTGTTAAACGAGAGGAGTCAGACAGCGATAGAAGCCTAGAAAACAAACAAGCACGAAAATAAAATTTATCGCGGCCGGAAAAGTTGTCGAGCTCGTTAAAAGTTATCGTACGATTAATCGATTTATTGATTATCGTTGCAGGCCTAACAACAGCAGTTATAATAAAGAGCGTTTTGTTTATTGTGCGACAAAACTACACAAGATGAGACGAGACACAAGATTTGGTTTACAATTACAGTTAAAAGAATGTTACAGGACATGTTTTCATAGTTAATAATAAACAGATCTTAACTTTTTCTTTTTTAATTGAACCTTTCTCAAATAGTTTTAGAATGATCTTGAGCTGTATCAGAACAAGTTTAAGAGCACATAGACTAGTATATGCTCATGAAGCACTGTGGAACCTACCTGGACCACTCAGGAATTACACAAGTACCTTTGTGGTGTAGGATTTTGACCCCATGATGAAGTGGCCCCGGGGTCAACATACCATATAGTATTTTGACCCCGGGATCAGAATCCTATTATGGAATGTTGACCTCCCCTATAAAAATCTATATTTTATTAATAAAGAACTTGAATTCTATAAAAAAAACTTTGAATATTAATACTATATCTGCAAATTAAAACATATTGACATATTTAAAAGTGTTTTTTGAAGAACTCAGATGCATTTTTATGTTGACTTTTGAATGTTAAAAATTACTTAGTAGTTTAAACATATTTTACTGAAAATGAGATAAGTCGTTATTAATGAGTCAGGTCATCAAAGTGATGTTTAATGATTTGGAATCTTGTTAAAATAGATGGGACTGATCAATTGAGTAGGTAAATAGGGGAAACCTATGACTGTAGTAATCTGACCCCCCAATATGTTTATTATAACACAACATGACTAAATTCAAGGTCATTATCCTTACAATCCATTGCCTGAATTAACATTATGATTAAGGATTATCTGAACATAGCAAATTAAAAACCATAACAATGTAAAATACAATATAAAAAGTGACAAGATTGTTATGTATATGCAATTTTAACAATAAATTTACACAAAATACCAAGTCATTATCCGTCAAAACATTCCTTAAAATACCTTAAAAGAAAGTGAATATGTAGCAGTATATAATAAAAGTAAATTACATAAGAAATAATCAGATAAGTAACTACTAAAGAAGAAAGTAAGGGAAGTCAAAATCCAAATTCAACTACATTAAAACCGCTTTGTTCATTATACAAACTGACCCTTAAGATCTTTGACAAAAAGCCCAAAAACTGGCACCACTGTGAAATTACAAAGAAACATCAACTTTTTAACTTTGAAAATTTTATCAATTTTAACAATCTTAAATTATTTTTTAAGTGTCTTAACCGCAGTACACCATTACACTCAGAATTTGCCAGGACCATAAATTGTTCACAAAGAGCGAACACAAGAGGCGCTACTAGTGGTAATTGTGTTGTTCCTCGGTACAGGACGGCTCTTGGTCAGTCCTCGTTCTCTTTTAAAGGGGCCAGTCTGTGGAACGGTTTAACAGCTCATTTAAAATTGGAAACCAACTACAACAAATTTAAAAGGAAATTAAAGTTATTGTATGTTTCCAGTCAAAACTGCATCCACTGAAAATCTACTGTATATATTTTATCTGTATGTAATTTATGTGTCTTGTACTTTCTGTTTTTCTGCATGTAGTTTATATTTTTATATGGACAGGTGTTGAAAACTAGCACTTGTGCTAAAACCCTCAAAGCAATGCATCTGGCTTGTCTAATGCGATTGTGATGTCCTTAATAAACATAAGAATATGGGGGGAGTCACTTTACTATAGCGGTGTGTTGACCCCGGGGTCAGTACACTATGGGGGTCAAAATACTATCACAAACTGGCTCGAGCGTCCCCCTGGCTTGAAAGTCCCAACTCGAGTGTCCCATTCTCTCAGCTGGAACGTGTATTGAGTTAGAAAATCAGCATCTATATCATAATAAAATGAAATGTGACTGTGGCAAGACCAAACGTCGGTTCTTGTTTATGTCATTTTGCTGATCTTCCCAAAGCGGCACACATTTTTTCAGTCTGTGATATCAACATAAGGAGCTGTTTTATTGTACTCATAAATAACTTTCCCCCACACTCCTCTGTACTGCGTGTAACGAGTCAAAGATTGCAAACTTTACCCAAACTGTCAGTGCTTTTAAATGCTACAGCGCTCACAGAATGTTAATTACATGTATATAGATTAACTTACTTAGTTTCATGAAGGGTACAAATCAGGGGGACTTTCCAGCTGATTTCCGATTACACAGATAAAAGGCCACATGGGGATATAAAAGAATGATTTAAAGTTAAAAATCACATTCTCTTGTATAAAATAAGACTGTTTTTATAATTGGTTTTCAGTGCATATGCATATTCCTGATATCTTATTGCACTGAATCTCAAATTTGTGAGGGACATTATTATTTCATTTTGATTTGTTCAGTCTGAAAATACAACTGTGCATTAATGTTCTTAGTGCAGCTGAAAACTAAGAACTGTGTCATTTTGTAGAGCAGTGTTTCGCCAACTTTTTTTTCTGGGGACCCATACTTTAAAAGTCACAAACCTTCACGACCCAAGTCAATAAACATTATTCATAAATGACAAAATAAAGGTGGATTTGACCATTATTGAACATTAATGAGGATATTTTATTGTTGACTGAGTGATCGTGTCTCTGAACAATTTTTATTAATCAAGTTTTAAACAATGAAAAACAGTCATTGAAGCAGCAATAAAAGGATCCATAAGTCGCCTAATTGGACATTAATTACAGCCCATTTCTTTTTCTTTTCAACATTCAATCGAACCAGAAATATTGGAACAAAATAGTCAATAAAATAATTACAAAAAGATTAGAAATGATAGAAAACATGTCTTAACATTTCAACCTACATGCAGATCGTGACAAGGCGACCAAAAAAAAATCTCTTTGCGACTCTTGAGGGTTTTTTAAAATAATTGTTGTTCATATTCAAAGGTCTTATATTACTTACAAAATTTAGTCTTGTGAGCTTTTAGCCGTGTTATAATGTTGTTACCTCCTCAAAAACAAACCTGGAGTTGTGTTTATTAGTCTGTCTGCATCTCCAAAGCTCAAAATGCTCTGTTCCACCTTGTGATGTCATGAAGCGGCAGTCGTTTTCAAGTTAACAGCTACATTTTGACCTTTTTTTTTTTTTTGTATAAATGGTTAAAGGTTGTATGGAGGATTTTTTTTTAGTTTCAAATTGTCAGTGAAAGTTTAAAATACCATTACAGAGACGCAGCAGCCTTGTAATTATGATGACCAAAAAAAAAAAAAAAAATTTAAATCTATCAACTGTGGACATAGTGAGGCCAGATAAACTTCAGCGAATAGATAATGAGGCTGCCTCATTTTCTATTGGCTGTTAGGTTGTCAATCAAACTCACTACGTTTCTAGTGTAACTCGCGGCACGCAGGGATTATGTGGTTTATGCAGCGGTTCTTAGAGGATTTTTCAAACTGTAGCTTCTTCAATTCACACAAAGTTTGTTGCGATGACGGACGAGAATCCACGACCGGTTCGCCGCAAAAGAAAGTCTGTTTTTGAGGTCGCTGAAAGAAGAAGAGAAGGGGAAAAGGAGCAAAGCCAAACTGAGGTGATTCTTGGAGATTCCTTCCAGCGACGACGACTGAAGCAGACGAAGGGTCTAAAAACTGACGTGTCGGTCGCTAAATTATTTCTAGACAGGTCACTTCAACAGTAATTCTGAACACGCACTGGATGTAAACAAATGTGATTTCTAGAGTAAAGAGGCGGGAGGAGATGTTTCTACTGAGGCTGTGGAGGAGGGAGGTGGTGTCACACATGCACAACATTTGAAATTTCCTTAAAAAATCCTCTATACAACCTTTAATTCCGGGTCTGAAATCTGATTCTGATTCTTGTGAAGGTGTTTGGAGTTTAAAAGCAGAGTCAAGCGCCTCCTGTATCTCCGCATGACTTCACAAAGTGGAACAAAGCGTAGAAAAAAAAAAAGTTACGAGTGCACATTTTCAGCTCTGGACCTGACCTCGTTCTCATCTCTGGCCCGTCTTGTCGCCGTCGACGGTCCGGCGCGTACACATCGTCACCTCCACAAGCAGTTCCAGCGCGTTTGTCCCGTTTTAAAGCGCCGCCGGTGTCGCGTTCCGGCGTCGGGTTTCGGCGTTCCCACTGGAGCTGACATCATCACCGCGCGTCAGTCGGGACGGGACAATGCGGCGCTGTCACCGTACACGGCGGGTTCGGAGCGGGCGTGAGATCATCCCGGCCTCCGGCGAAAAAAACCTGACAACGGACACTCGCGACGAAACTCACACGAACGGAGCAGAGAGTGAAAGACGAGAGGCCAAATTAAGCTTAACAAAAGAGTCCGTTTACTAAAGCAACTGTGTGCAAGATTTTGGTTTTAAAAGGTCTACATTTTAAGATTTTCTGACATATTTTATCGGGGTGTAATGATATCCAAGAGTCACGATACGATATTTATTGCGATATTGTTGGAAAGCTCACGATTAGGGATGTAACAAGATCCAAAACTTGGTACAATATTTTCCCGATATACATTTCCCGATATATTTATTGCAATATTTTGTGGAGGCAAAACTCTGAATATGCAACTTTTTCCTCTCAAAAAACCTTAATCCAAAGAACTAAGACTTGAAAGTGTTAAAACTGTTATTTCTTCTTGTCGTCTGCACTGAAATGGAGCAAAGGATCATGGTCTATGTAGTTCCCTTTGTTGTTTTTTTTTAGCTATTGCTGCACCATAACTCTTAATTTAAGCAAAGAGACTTGTAATTCGATATTATTGTGAGAACTTTTGACGATACGATATCATGATATTTCAGCTTTTGTTACATCCTTAACCCTCGTGCACCCCTTTAAAAAATAGTTACACCTGTGATCCTTCGGGACAAAAATGTACAACGAAAAAGAATATCACAATATTTTTAGGCAGTACAGATTTTTGTCCAACTTTTTTATATCAATGTCTAATCATACATACCAAAAAAAACATATAATATTTTAACATTTTAACCCTTTAAATACCTTTTTAAAGAGCAGAAGTCTCAAATTTTATGCATGAAAAAAAAAAAAACAATTTTAAAATGGATTTCTGTATTTTTCAAATCATTTAAATTTGTTTTTGTTGGGGTTATCAGAGGTTGGGGATGTCATAAAATAGTGCCAAGACTGACTGATTTTTTTTTTTTTTTTTTTACACAAACCAAATCCTTACATCTGTGATCCTTCAGGACAGAAATGTACACTGGAAAAGAACATCATAAATTTTTTTAACGCAACACAGACTTTTCTTCAACTTTTTTATATCATTGTCTTCATTTACTTCTGCTCTAATCATACATACCAAAAAATATATAATTTTTTTTTTTTAATTCTAGCCATTTTTGACAGGAAAAATCTCAAATTTTATGCATGAAAAAAAAGAAAAAACAGGATTTTTTTCTATATTTTTCAAATCATTTAAACGCAAATAGTTAAACCTGTGGTCCTTCGGGACAAAAATGTACACTGGAAAAGAACATCATACTTTTAAAAATAAATTATAATGTTATATGTTAAATATTTTATAATGTTTCCTCATCTCAATCAAACCTGGAGTTGTGTTTTGTCGCATTCACGTATGTTTAACGCACAAATCCTGCAGATTTAGGCTGAAAACACTGTTCCACTTTAATGTCTTCAAGCGGCAATTCAGGAAATTGAAAGGTAAAACATAAAAAATAATCAAATAAAACTAAGAATTTAAGATTACTGTAGTTTATTGAAGAGGAAATCACTTCAACCGAGGCTTAAAAATAGATATAAACCTCAAAACTACCACTAAATCACAAGCATTTGGAGCTTTGGAGATGTAGACAGACTAATAATAAAAGGTTACGTGAACATGAATGAAACAAAACACAACTCCAGGTCTGTTTTTGACGACGGTAACAACATTATAACACGACTTAAAGCTCACAAGAGTCAGTTTTGCGTAATACAAGACCTTTTTAAATTTCACCGTTCGTGAGACAAACATATTTAAACACACTGGTTTGTTGGTTTGTAGCTGTTGGGAAATTTCGATCCATTGTCCCAGATTTTGCGCTCGCAGTCCTTTTCCCACGTCCGTAGACTCTGGAGACGACGCGGGTTAAGTGTCTTGCCCAAGGACTCGACATTTTGAAAAGAAAAAAAATGCCTGAATGTCTTTAGAATAATCTGGAAGAATATAAGAGCACAGAGACGAGTATAGGCGGGAATATTAAAGAAAATACTGTGATTTAACGTTGAAAATCACATTCTTCTGTGATGTGAGGAGGAAGAGACGAGGATGAAAAGAGAGGGAAGAAAAAGAAGAGAGAGAGACTGAACCGCGGCGTTTGACTCAGCAGTGTTTGTGCTTCTGAAGGGGGAGCTCCCACAGGACAAAACAGAGAGCAGCTCCGGTTTACTTGTTAAGACAATGACCTCTTAAATCAAACTCTCTCTCTTTTCTCTTCTCTTCTCCTCTACTCTCTCTTTCTCTCTCTCGTTCTCTTACTGCTCCCCCACTCTGCCTCATTTTCTTTTGTTTCTCTTTTTCTCTTTCTCCTCTTATTCCTTCCCTTCCTTTGACTCTGCTCCCTGTAGTTTTCTCTTCTCCTCTTTTCCCTCTCTCTCGTTCTTTCTCTCTCTTTCCGTCTCTGTATGTCTCTCTCTCTCTCTCTTCCTCACTGTCCCATTATTTTGTTTTCTTTTCCCCATTTTCTCATTCTCTCTCCTTGTCACCTTGCCCTTTTCTGTCCTCACTCTCTCTCTTTCCTCTCCTCCTACTCTCTCTCTCTCTCTCTCACACTACCCCTCTAACTCTCCATTTCTTTTGTTTCCCTTTTTTTTTATCCCACTCTCTTTCTCTCTCCTCTTATTCCTTCCCCTCTTTTGACTCTACTCCCTGTAGTTTTCTCTTCTCCTCTTTCCCTTTCTCTCTCTGTATGTCTCTCTCTCTTCCTCATTCTCCCTTTCTTTTGTTTCCCCTATTCTCTCTCCTTGTCTCCTTGCCCTTTTTTGCTTTTTTGTCCCCACTCTCTCTCTTTCCCTCTTTCTTTTACTACTCTCCCTTTCATTTGTTTCTGTTTCTCTGACCCCACTCTTTCTCCTCTCTCTATAGTTTTCTCTTCTCCCTTCCTCTCTCTCCGTCTCTCTCGTTCTTTCTCTCTCTGTGTATCTTTCTTTCTCTCTCTGTATGTTTCTCTCTCTTCCTCATTCTCCCTTTCTTTTGTTTCCCCTATATCCTTTCCTTGTCTCCTTGCCCTTTTTTGTGCCCACTCTTTCTCTCTCTCCTCTAACTCCCTCCCATTTTTCACTCTTTCTCTTTCTCTCTCTCTGTCTTTCTCTATGTCTCTCTCTTCCTCATTCTCCCTTTCCTTTGTCCCCCCCATTCTCTCTCCTTGTCTCCTTGTCCTTTTCTCTCCCCACTCTTTTTCTCTCCTCTTATTCCTTCTCCTCTTTTGACTCTACTCTTCTTCTCTCTCTCTCTTTCTCGCTCTTTCTCTCTTTCTTTTTCTCTCTGTATCCCTCTTTCTCTCTGTCTCACTCTCCCTTTCTTTTGTTTCCCCTATATCCTTTCCTTCTCTCTTTGCCCTTTTTTGTCCCCACTCTTTCTCTCTCTCCTTTTACTCCCTCCCATTTTTCTCTCTCTTTCTCTTTCTCTCTCCAGCCCTTCATCTCTCTCTCCTTCCAATTATTTCCTTCGTGCAGTAGCAGCAGTATCGCTCTTTTTTTTAGGTGTTTTAGTTGCGTTTCTGTTCAGAGTAAAGGAGTTCCTCAAGGCTCTTTATTAGGCCCAGTGGAGTTCTCTCACACTTTTCACTTTTCACCGTCGCTGCAGTAAAACCACGAAGAAAACAACAAGGAAACTTAAACGAGCTTGTGGTGCAGTAAGACAAAGCAACCAGAGGGTTACCAGTTTGATTATATTTATTCTGTTACTGTTGCGTCCCAGGGGTAATGCTGCGTTCCTTTATCCATTCGTCTCCCACTCGGATCTCGAATATGACGTTTCATATCCACGCTTCAACCATTTTTTTTTTATGTTTCGTGTGTCCGACTCGGAGAAAAACGTGGACGCTAACCGGAAAGCTGTTGTTTTTGGTCGAGTGCCAGATGTTGCAAAATAAGGTTGTGCTTCAACTTTTACAACCTCGAGGAAGAATTCAGTATAAATAGTATAATTCAGTTTATTAGTGAAGTGAAATAGTGATAGTCGATCATTTTGGCACGTTGGCAGGAAATGGGATAAAAACATGGGCGACACCAATGACCAAACCCGCAGACAGTGATACGAATTTTCATTTAATTACCACCAAAGCGTCCAAACACAATGACAACAGTTCACACGAAACAAACAAGTGACACTGGGCATCGCCTTTTTGGATTCTATCTCGGAATCTTTGCTCGGTCTACTCTGAGTTTATCCGAGTTCCGAGTCGCGCCGTCCAAGGAAAGGGGGCGTGTCAGTGCGTGTCGCTAGAAATAAACGAATAATAAACAAATGCACCATTAGACCAACAGTGAACAGCTTGTCTCAATGGTGATGTTACTGCTGTACCTGTACACTATGCCATGAAACACATCTTGCATTTATTCCATTTGTGGTGTTTTTGTCACTTAAAATATCTTTAAAAATATGCATGCTTGTAAGCGTACTGGCTTAGGTTGACCAGAATTTCAAAATTAAAACTTGGACTATCTCAGTTTAGGGTTGGTATAACGTGCTGGTGCCCCTTTGCACATCCCATTGTGTGGATTAATTGTCTGTTTTGGGGCGTGGTTGGTCAGTGTATAAATAGGCCGCCTATCAGTGGCGCGTTCTCTTGCTCTTGCTCCTGCTCCTCACTACGCTCCGCCTCGTCCGCCGCACACCTGGGCATGCGCTCGTCGCTATGCACGCTCCTTTGTCTTGGCTGCTCGACACAGGCTGCATCGTGCCTGTTAGCTGCTGTCAGCCTTTTGTGTTTGACCTGGTGGGACCAACTGTCCTGTTTTCGCCTTTTGTTTGGTCAGGTTAATTTGGGGACGTCTTTTTTTTCCTTTAGTTCAGCGATGTTGGTACCGGCTTCTACGGCCCTGTACGGGGTTGGCCCGGTGCCGCATCATTTTGTTCTGTTTGGTGCTCACCAGGTCCACCTTTCAGTTGTTACTTTGTTTTTTGGGCACGGGAGGGGTTTTAGCGTTTTTAAAGTAAATTAAAATTAACTTAAGAATAAAAACATCTTTTACTTTTGTAACCTTTTCGCCTCCTGTGTCCTCATTAATATGTTTGATCCACCCGGGCCGTAACAGTTGGTAATAATAAAATTATGAAACGAGTGTGTAATTAAGGAGAATTTTTCTGCACTTGACCCATTCACGATGAACATGTGACTCACTATAGTCACATTTTCTTTGTGTTTTGGTCATTTTTAAGCAGCTTTTTTATGTTTTACCTCAAGAAATGTCACTTTATGCGTCTCTTTACCGTCAGCCGGGATCAGTTTGGTCCAAAATTGGGATGTTTTGTGTTTCATTTCTTGTATAAAACTGGGATAAATCAGTGGTTTTGGATAAATCTGCTGGGACAGGGGACACACACGGCTCAAAACTTGGACTATCCCGGGTAAAAAGGGACGTCTGGTCAACTTATACTTGCTTCTCCGTGTATCTAGATAATTTTCTACTAAGCAAAGCAAGAGCTCCTAGAGAAAAACGACATTGTGCACCTTTAATTGTAGTGTTTTTCGACGTGTGTGCGCATTACGGCATTTTATAAGCATGAGTAATACCTCCTTAGAAACTCTTTGAAGACTGAACATGGCAAAACAAATCATCCTCAACCTCCTTTACACGTCCCATATGACAGTCCGGTCTTTTGATCAACCCTTTCGCTGTCTATAACGTTTAACAGTGTCACGTCGGGGTCCTTCGCATTATCTCTGGTATGCTCGTTTTTGGTGGAACAATGGCGGACATTCATCGATTCGGTCGTTCGGCGCAATTCACAAAATGAGTTGCAGACAAAAAGCCAAGGAGGAATCCACAATAAACAAAAAACAAGCAGCAGCGAACAATGAGAAGCCAGTGGGATCGGACAGCGAGCTTTTAAAACGACAATTATTATCTCATTGTCCAATTTAGGTCTTTAAGTCGGATCGCAATTGAATCAAAATAGCAGTTTGAGTGTTCACAATTAGCAAATCGCAAAAGCTGCAATTTTTTTGAAGTGGTATCATTTCTGCCACAAACAACAAATCCTCCTTTTTCTGCGTTAAAAAAAACTGCCAACGCTGTAGTTTAGATCCGTGCAAACACGTTGAGAATGAAATGTGATTCTTGCGTTGGTTTGCCACTTCATTTTTAAGGCGTTTTGTCAGTTCTTGTGGAAGTTTTAAAGGCCCAGATTTAGCTATTTTTGCTCTGTTTTATAATGTTGTTTCCTCATCAAAAACATACCTGGAGTTGTGTAATATTTTGTTTTTAAATCCCATAATTTCAGCTCTAGAATTTCAGTCTCTACTGAACTAAAAGGAGCTGAAAACGACGCATCATGACATCACAAAGTGGAACAGAGCATTTTGAGCTTTGGAGATGTAGACAGACGAATGATAAAGTGTTACTCAAACGTGTGAATGAAACAAAACACAACTCCAGGTTTGTTTTTGAAGAGGTAACAATTTTATAACATGACTTAAAGGTTGTATGGAGGATTTTTTTTTTTTTTCAAATTGTCAATGAAAGTTTAAAATAACATTACAGAGACGCAGCAGCCTTGTAATTACGATGACCAAAAAAAAAAGAATGAAAATTTATCAACTGTGGACGTGTTGAGGCCAGATAAACATCAGCCAATAGAAAACGAGGCTGCCTCTTTACCTATTGGCTGTCAGGTCATCAATCAAACTCCCTACGTTTCTAGTGTAATTGACTCGTCGGGATGCAGGGATCACGTGGTTTATGCAGCGGTTCTTAGAGGCTTTTTCAAACTGTCACTTCCTCACAAAGTTTGTTGCGACGGCGGACGAGAATCCACGACCGGTTCGCCGCAAAAGAAAGTCGGTTCTTGAGGTCGCTGAAAGAAGAAGAGAAGGGGAAAAGGAGCGAAGACAAACTGAGGTGATTCTTGGAGATTCCTTCCAGCGATTGCGCGAGTGAAGCGGACGAAGGGTCTAAAAACTCGCATGCACAACATTTGTAAAAGAACTGTCGCTGTATTTCTCTTCCCTTTAAAAAAATCCTCTATACAACCTTTAAAGCTCTCAAGAGTCTTTAAAATACGAATTTTGAACAAAAAATCATTATTAGACTGCAACCTGAAGTGACCCAAATCTGATTTTTTTTCGCCCCCATGCTCCTGTATCTGATCTTTTAATGACCGAAGATCTGATTTTTTTTCAAATGCGACCCAGGACACTTGGATATGTGCTCTTAAAACCGATACATATCTGATCTTTTGACCTGCGACTTCAGTCTGAACGGCCAGGTCACATTCATCCCACCTACACGTCGTCAACAAGCGAGTGGTACAAGCAGGCGCTCGCAAATGTACACAAACGTTCTTCTCGTCAAGCGAAAATTGCGTATGAACATGGTGTCAGTGAAGCAGCGACGCACAACGCAATCCCTCCACTCTTGGCTACGACTCTGCACCCACACGTTCTTTTCTACGGACGTCGCTGCCGCTGCCCCACAAAACGCCACGGCCACAAACCTCGTCCTTCTCCTTCTCAATCTCCTCCTTAAAACAAATAAGCTGTACATGTTCTGGCTCTGATACGACAGAAACTTTAAAATCAACAGGCGCTCAATGCTCACGTCCATGTTTAGGCTACTGTATTTTTTGGACTATAAGTCGCAGTATCAATAATGAATTGAATTTTCTCGTCTATTTTCATACATAAGACGTACCAGATTATAAGGCGCATTGAGCGAAACAAACGGACGACACTTGAGATCGATCCCTTAGTTACAAATGAAATTGTATTTCAAGTTTTAAATATTTTTAAAAGTAAATATTAAAAGTATTAAATGTATTAAACCCTTAAAATACAGCACAAATGTTTGAGGAAATAATGATTTGGGTGGAAATGGCGTCTTAAGTGTAACAGGGTTAATAATTGTCTGATTTTCAGGCAACAACTTGCAAAATGTTCAGTAATTCGAGCTCTACAACCTTTATTTCAATTTTATATTAAATCTTTTTCTTTTAATATAGCATTGGTGGGTTTGTAAACCAACAAATTAAGTAAAGCTGGCCTTAGCTAATGCTGTTATGCATGATTATGCGTTTTCCTGTCAATATCTCTAAAAATGTTGATGTTGCAGCCATTTTTAATTGGTAAACATCCAAAAGTTTACTAATTCTTCCCTGATATCCAGGGATTATCCCCTGTTGCTTTCATCAAATATACATTCAGTTGTTCAAGAGAAATGTTGCTGACAAACCAATAGAAGAGGGAATGATTTTCTGACTAGGGCCTTCTGATGATAAGGGTGTAACCGTGTATTTCGATTCCTGTTCTAGTTGCTGGAGAGAAATGAAACTGAGCACGAGGTGACACCAGCCTGACTAAGTGCTAAGGCGACTTCCGTAAATACTGAGCACACTCGACTCCAATGCACATACGGGACACTTTTGGGGTGTTTAAAGTTCACAAATCACGTACAAGTCGCATTTAATTAGAAATGTGAACGACCTCGAAAAAAAAATCCAAATTGAGCATTAAACCCTGCGGTCTGAACGTAGCCTTCGATAATTTTCCGACATTTTTCAGCCTTATTACCCACTTTATAAGAATGCATTGTTTTCTTTCTTTCCGTCGACTGTAGCAGATCCGCCCCCTCCTCTCCGTCAGCTCCTTGTTCTTGGGGCTCCTCCGCGCTTGGCCGCTCACCGAGTCCTGGGCTGGTCCCCGTCCCAAGTTCTCACGGGTCTTGGAAAACCTGGAATATAGTAGCGGCTGTGTTATCGGTGTGTTAGTTGTGCGTTGGCCGCGGGCGAGCGATGGGAAACTGGCCGTGTTTGGCATGTGTAAATTAGTTCCAAGGAGCTCGTTTACAGAAGGAAGATTAGCGGCGCGTTAGATGGAACTAATGCTGATAATGATACAAGATGGTGCGTTTGGGTGGCACACGTTTCAGCAGGCTGGCATCTGAAGCTGAACGTGTTAGTTAGTTGAAACCAAAAGTGTTTTACTAGCCAACATTTTAACGTTTTTTTGCTGGATCTAAAAATAAATTGGTTTGTGTGTCCGTTTAAATTAAGAGACATTTGCCACGGTTACACGAGAGCTTTAATTCTGACTAAAAGTTAATTCTGCTTTGAAAAGAAAATGAAAATGATTATTCAGAATTAAACTTAATTCTGAAGTAAGTGGGTGGTTTAGTTCGGTACGTTCCTCAGTTTTGAGGTCGGTTCATTTTCGGTAAATTGTGGGAACAAACTGTAAAACCATTTGCTTGTTGTTTATTTGTGCGTTTATTAAAATAACAGTTTGTTTTGACATTATACAGACGGGAAAATAAAATAAATGCAAAGTGCTGCTTGGTAAAACTAATAAGTTGAATAAAATATTCTCAAATAAGCAACAAATGTATGAAATATTATTTAAATAACTTGTAAACTGTAAACAAAACTTTAATTCTGAATAAAATTAATTTAATTCTGACTAAAAATTAATTCTACTTTGAAAAGAAAATGATTATTCAGAATTAAACTTGATTCTGAAGTAAGTGGGTGGTTTATTCCCATTTTAAAGCTGAATTCATTTATTCCTCGATCATGTAAACGTTTATTCTTCTTAAAAATAATCCCGGTCGTTCGTCACGTTTGTTGTGTCGCTCTTCTGACGTGATCCGGACGATCCGGCTCCACCAGTCCTGACTTCGGACTTTCATCCACGTCTCTTTGGATTTGTGAGCGGGATGTGGGAGTGGGCTGAGGTAGAGCAGCCTCAGACTCAGTTTGTCTTCTTCCTCACTTCTCCGACACTCTTCCCTTCTCCTCCTCAGCTCACAGACGTAAAGCGTGATGAGAGAATTCTTGACTGCGAAAAAAGTTTGGATCATGTTTGTGTCCGTGGCGCAACGACAAACCGAGATGACGAAAAAGCCGGTAGCAGCTGAAGTGTGTGTTTTCTTCCGGTCGACGTAAATACGTTTGTGTCTCTGTCCAATCAGAACCCTTCCCGACTTCCAGACGCTGAGCGGAATTAAATAAAGACGATTTAACGTGTTTTCCACGTAAACTCGAAGGAGAATATTTTAATTCCAAACTATTTAATTCAGAACAATCAATTTGGAATTAAAAAAACATCATGTAAACGTGGCCAGTGGAAGGTTGTATGTGTCTTGTCTCCATGGTGATGTTATTGATGTGAAGAGATGCAGTGATCAGATATCGGCGCTGATATCGAAAAAAAACTTCTGGATCGGGCGATATCCCATTTTGGTCCATACGCTGGTGTAATGAGATGATATTACTGACCAGTGTTTGCCCAAAACATCTGATAGTAATATTACATTTGTATTGTTACAAAGCTGTTCTGTAGTTAGTTAAATCAGTTTGTTTGTTTTTTGTTTTGTTTTGTTTTAGTTTTTTGTAGTTGGTTAAATCTAGGGGTGTGCAAAAATATCGGAAGATCGATATATTGTATCGTTTAATGTGATCGATATATATGAACTTTGCACAAGAAGTAATTTAACAAAGTTTTTTAGTATCACAGCCACGATTTAGCCTTTATTTTTTATTGAACCGTATCGAATCGATTTGAAATGTATCATATCAAATCGAAAGTGCACCGTATCGACATATGTATCGTATCGTGGACTGTGTATCGAGGTATGTATCGTATCGGCAACTTCTTAATGATACCCAGTCCCTAGTTAAATCAGACATGTCAAAATTTGGTCTGTGATATAAATATATTTGTCCCTCGAGATCATGTCAAATATGTGTTTTATACTTTTTTTGTTATTTTATATTTTGCTTGTTCTGGATTCAATGTTTAAAGGTTGTATGGAGGATTTTTTTTGTTTCAAATTGTCAATGAAAGTTTAAAATCCCATTACAGAGACGCAGCAGCTTTGTAATTATAATGACCAAAAAAAAAAAAAAGAATGAAAATCTATCAACTGTGGATGTAGTGAGGACAGATAAACATCAGCCAATAGAAAACGAGGCTCCCTCATTTTCTATTGGCTGTTAGGTTGTCAATCAAACTCCCTAGTGTAACTGAGTCGTCGGCGAGCGGGGATTATGTGGTTTATGCAGCGGTTCTTAGAGGCTTTTTCAAACTGTAGTTTCCCCGCATTTCGCACAAAGTTTGTCGCGATGGCGGACGAGAATCCACGACCGGTTCGCCGCAAAAGAAAGTCCGTTTTTGAGGTCGCTGAAAGAAGAAGAGAAGGAGAAAAGGAGCGAAGACAAACTGAGGTGATTCTTGGAGATTCCTTCCACCGATGGTGCGACTGAAACAGACGAAGGGTATAAAAACTGACGGGTCGGTCACTAAATTACCTCTAGACAGGAAACTTCAGCAGTGATTCTGAACGCGCACAAGGACTGTCGCTGTATTTCTCTTCCCTTAAAAAATCCCCTATACAACCCTTAAGCAAAACTATTATTAAACATTTATTTTAATAAGAAAAGGTTTATTATTACGTATCTCGAAAGAAGAGAAAACACGCAGATGATGTTGAAATTTTTCAATAAATACTTAGTTTGGCTCACGACTTAGTCCAGTTTTTAATTTTGGCCTCTGTGAATTTGAGTTTGTCGCCCCTGCTTTAAATCATAAATACAAAACACATTTGGATCATGTTTCCCTGATGCTGTTTGTTTTTAGAGTAAATAAATGATATTTTTAGTCTCTGTGCTCGTATCGGTTGATATCGGGTATCGGTATTGGAACAGAATAGGGCTGGATCTGTGCGTTCTGTTCTCCCCTCTCCACAGATCTGGTGTTAATAGAGTCACCTGCTCGTCTCCATGGATATAGATGGTATTTTAAGCGATACTGTGGTTCATTCCAGGCAAAAGCGACGCAATCTCTGACCTAAGACCAGAAAAATAATTAGAAAAGATCCGGTATTTTCCGTGTTTAGTCGCTGCCAGTGTCTGCTGCAGGTTTCACGGGCCGTTGGAGTCTTTATCTGCACATTCTGGGTGTTTACTGACATTTGAGCGGGGCCCTGTTGTCATGGCGTCATGTTTGGAGCAGAGCGGTGATCACAGGGAAAGTTCGGGGGGAAAAATCAACACGGAGCGGCCGTCTGCCATAAACAAGAACAAACATGGACGCGTTGTTTGAGCGCGAGGAGTCTTCCGTGAAAAAGGAAGAGGTCGAGAGAGGGGCTGACACACATTTTGGACACAAGCCGCTTATAAAGACAACAAACATGGCTCGCGGGCTGAAAATAAACTTGGAGCCGAAACACAGAGTCCACTGATCTATGAAATCCTGCAGGAATCTTCAAATGAGTCAGCCTTTGAAATGAAAAATGCACACACACAAAATCTGAAGCCGGTTCTGGATAAACTGTTCTTGTAAAAATGCATGGGAAAAAAATAACCAAATAAGTTATGAGAATGGGACAACAGAAAATGATATATGATATGAAAAAAGAAAACTGTAATGGTAAAAACTAGGGCTGGGTATCATTAAGAAGTTTCTGATACGATACATAGGCCATGATACGATACATGTCTCGATACGATATATTTCAAATCAATTTGATACGGTTCAATAATAAAAATTAAAGGCTAAATCATGGTTGTGATACTAATGATATGTTCAGACTGCAGCCTGAAGTGACCCAAATCCAATTTTTTGGCCCCTATGTTCCTGTATCTGATCTTTTAATGTAACAGTCTGAACGACACAGATCCGATTTTTTCAAATGTGACCCAGGACACTTGGATATGTGCTCCTGAAACCGATACATATCTGATCTTTTGACATTTGAAGTGAAGCACATCACCACTCACCACTCTTGGCTCCGTCTCCACATCCACACGTTCCTTTCAACGGACGTCGCTGCCGCTGCCCCACAAAACACCACGACCAAAAACCTCGTCCTTCTCCTTCTCAATCTCCTCCTTAAAACAAGTAAGTTGTTCATGTTCTGGCTCCGGTACGAGAGGAACTTTAAAATCTCCAGGTGCTCGATGCTGCGTCCATGTTTGGACAACTTCCATAAAAACACAGAGACGCTCACTGCGGTTTGACGTCATGTCATGTCTCCAGTGAACATGCAGGGACACTTTCGGGCCATTTAACGTTCACACTGGAGTCACATACAAGTCACATTTTATTACCTCCGCCAAGGAGGTTATGTTTTTGCCGGCGTTTGTTTGTTTGTTTGTTTGTCTGTTTGTTTGTTTGTTTGTCTGTTAGCAACATAACTCAAAAAGTTATGGACCGATTTTGATGAAATTTTCAGGATTTGTTGGAAATGTGAAAAGGAAGAACTGATTTCATTTTGGGGGTGATCCGGAAGAAATCCTGGATTCTGGATCACTTTGAAATTTTAGTTAACATTGTGGTAAATGGGGCCAAAAATTTAGTTTCTCAATATCTCGGTTAATTATTGACCAAACCCCATGAAATTTGACTCAGGGATGGACAATGGGATCCTCTTTCATATTCCAAAGGCTGATCCGGATCTGATCCAGAAGACTGATTTTATCGCAATTTATATAAAAAATGGGGGTAGTCCTTGGCGGAGGTCTGCGCTCTCTGAGTGCTTTTCTAGTTGGAAATGTGAACGACCTCGAAAAAACATCGGATTTCACAAAAAAATCGGAATTGAGCGTTAAGCCCTGCAGTCTGAACGTGGCCTAAAAGTCTTTGTTAAACCATAAACAGTGAAAATGTCAAATGTGTCGCATAAATTAGTTTCCTTCCGCTAAACAAACGACAAAACTGTAGCGCTGTAAAAAAATATTTTTGTAAAATATACCAAAATAATACTCTTGGTGATATAACGATACAACAGTCCCTGATATCGATACTGTATCATTGCATTAAACGATGCGATATAGCGATATTTCAATATTTTTTGCACACCCCTAGGTATAATGGTGGTGATACTTGCCCATTATACCACCGGATTTGACAGAAGAAAAGCTATTAATCCATGTTGATTTTAATTTACCTTGGAAAATCATATAATAATCAGTCTAATCCTTGCACCACTCTTGGTTTAACAGTTGTTAAAGATGAAAAATGTGGTGGTTCTACTTCCTCCTTTGCCCAGATTTCTTCAGTTTGCGGAGCATCTGTTCTGAGTATCTGAGATCGTCTCTCCGCAGATCTGACCTGTCATTTTAGTACAGGCCTGGTGATGCTTTTTTCCCAACGAAGATGGATACGTTTCATACAATATTTTGGAGTTTTACAGTCAACGCAACAGCATTGCCATGGAGACAAGGGCAGAAAAGTTACATAGTGCATCTTTTAAGTGTTGGTTTTACCCAGGTTTACTAAAAATTATGCATTACATTCACTATAGTCTCATTTTTCTTTTCTTTTTTTTTCTTTTTTGGTATTTTTTCGGTTGGGGGTCCATCACCTTTTTTTTTTTTCCATGGATATGTCATTGCTCTTTCTGGAATGTTCCACAGTATGACATTAAACAGCTCTATCTTTATTCAATTACAGCTGGTTTTATAGCTCAAAAACACTGTAAGCGGGGTTGTTTTTCCACAGATCTGACCTGTAACTTGGTCTGGTTTGGTCTCCGTGAAGATGGAAGGAAGTTTTAAAGCCACACCGCGAAACATAAACATGAAATAAATGACTCAAGGCTCGACGTTGCGTGGATAAACTCCTCATTTTTCTGTTACGTAAAGCACCGAGCTTCGAGTCAAATTGCGGAAATCTTTTGAGGAAAATTGCTGAAACTTGTACCGGTTCCAAACAATCTGGCAACGGTTCACGGACAACATTTAGGCAGCCCACTTTTCCTCCGTCCCCTCGTACAGGCGACGCGCTGCCTTTTTTCTCAGAGTCTGTGCCTGTAATCGTGCGCATAACCCCGGAGCCGGCTCGTAAACAGGTTTTATCAGTGTCTGTGTAGTTATTTTATAGGAGCGTGATTGTAGTTTCTCCCCGTCCGTGTGTGTGTGTGTTTGTGTGTGCGGAGGCCGGTCTTTAATCTGCCGACCCAGTGACCGAGGCGGACTTTGGATCTGACCCAAACAAGTCCAAAAAACAGGTCCAGACTCGTGTGCACTCGAGCACATTTGCAATCACAGGCGGCGGGTTTCTATTTCGTCCGCAGTCCCCGGTTTTGTTGGCTTCATTTTGTCATTTGTATGGATCATGTAGTCCTGGTTAAGTCCTGGCTTTGCCCCAGAATCCCTAATCAAAAAGGCCTATTAGATTCCTAGGATTCCAATAAGGTTTTAATAGGAGCGGAGCAGTAATAAAAAAATAAATAAATCCTAGGATATAGCTCACTTTAAATGCTTCCTTTTATATTGGTTTAGTCCTTCATATATGTGCAGTTTAGTCCTGGTTTCAGTCCTAGTTTAGTCCTGGTTTCAGTCCTAGTTTAGTCCTGGTTTCAGTCCTAGTTTAGTCCTGGTTTCAGTCCCAGATTAGTTTTGGTTTTAGTCCCAGTTCCAGATTAGTCGTAGTTTCGATCCCAGTTTAGACCTGATTTCAGTTCTAGTTTAGTCCTAGTTTGTCCCATTTTATTCTTGATTTCAATCCCAGTTTAGTCCTGGTTTCCATCCCAGTTTAGTCCTGGGTTTAGTCCTGGGTTTAGTCCTGGTTTCAGTTGGTTTTGTCCTGGTTTACATCCCAGTTTAGTCCTGGTTTCAGTCCCAGTTTAGTCCTGGGTTTAGTCCTGGTTTCAGTTGGTTTTGTCCTGGTTTACATCCCAGTTTAGTCCTGGTTTCTGTCCCAGTTTAGTCCTAGTTTCTGTCCCAGTTTAGTCCTGGTTTCAGTCCCAGTTTAGTCCTAGTTTCTGTCCCAGTTTAGTCCTGGTTTCAGTTCCAGTTCAGTCCTGGTTTCTGTCCCAGTTCAGTCCTGGTTTCAGTCCTGGTTTCAGTCCTGGTTTCAGTCCTGGTTTCAGTCCTGGTTTCAATCCTGGTTTCAGTCCTGGTTTCAGTTCTAGTTTCTGTCCCAGTTTAGTCCTGGTTTCCATCCCAATTTAGTCCTGGTTTCCGTCCCAATTTAGTCCTGGTTTCAGTCCCAGTTTAGTCCTGGTTTTAGTCCCAGATAGTTCTAGTTTAGTCCTCATTTCAGTTCTAGTTTAGTGCTAGTTTCAGCCCCAGTTTAGTTCTGTTTTCAGTCGCACTTTAGTCCTGATTTCTGTCCCAGATTATTTGTAGTTTCAGTCCCAGTTTAGTCCTGGTTTCAGTCCCAGTTTAGTCCCAGGTCCAGTCCCAGAGAAGTCCTGATTTCAGTCCCACATTAGTCCTGTTTTTAGTCCTGGTTTCAGTTCCAGATTAGGACTAAACTGGGATGGGAACCGGGACTAAAGTGGGATGGAAACCGGGACTAAAGTGGGATGGAAACCGGGACTAAAGTGGGATGGAAACCGGGACTAAAGTGGGATGGAAACTGGGACTAAACTGGGATGAAAACTGGGACTAGTTTCCTTCCCTGTTTAGTCCTGGTTTCAGTTCTAGTTTAGTCCTGGTTTCCATCCCAGTTTATTCCTGATTTCAGTCCCAGTTTAGTCCTGGTTTCAGTCCCAGATCAGGACTAAACTGGGATAGAAACCGGGACTAAATTGGGATGGAAACCAGGGCTAGTTTCCTTCCCAGTTTATTCCTGGTTTCAGTTCTAGTTTAATCCTGGTTTCAGTCCCACATTAGTCCTTGTTTCCATCCTAGTTTAGTCCTGGTTTCCATTCCAGTTGAGTCTTAGTTTCAGTCCCAGTTTAGTCCTGGTTTAGTCCCTGTTTAGTACTGTTTTAATACCTGTAATTTTCATATTTTGCATTCTAGTTCCAGATCTGCGCAGAGGGACCAGTTGTGATTTAACCCAACTTTTAGTCCTGATTTGGTTCTGCAGTGTTTATCAAAAAAATTCCAATTCTGTTTTTTTTTTTTCCCCCCACAGATCTTCTTTGTTCTGTTTGTTTTACATTTCATTCCTGATTCCACATCACCTTCATTAAATCCGGGTTTAGTCCACGTCGGTTCCTCTGATCTCGACTAATGACGCTGCGTACTTCTCTGAGATAAAACTCGCAGTGAAAATCGTTAAGAAATTGCACCATAGCCCGTTCCGTCTCCACGAAGCTTAACACGAGACGGTTCATTAATGTAAATCGTGAGAAAACCTAAGTTCTAATTGCTCCCGGGCGGCCGCGGTGATCTCGCCTGTGGGTCGTGTCCGTTAGCCGGTCCCTGGGGCGAGCGTTGTGGTCCTGCCTCTGGGCCAAACCTTGGGCTACATCATAACAACATCACAAGAGCCGGAGGGACTTCGCACGAGACCGGACTCCACTGAAGCCGGACTCGTTTTAATTTAGTTTGTTGGAAAATCGTTCGGGAATCGACCTCTGTTTGCATATCGGCCCCGTACGTTGATCCGATCTGTTGTTAAAGCTTCACTGTGTCGCTTTTCTTGGAGAGGGTATATGCCGCCACCTTGTCTCCATGGTAATGCTGCTCCTTGATATGGCATTAACGTTATCTACCCTGCATATATTGACTACGAGGCCTGGGGATCATTAAGAAGCTGCCGATACGATACATACCTCGATACACAGGCCACGATACGATACGTACATCGATACATAGGCCACGATACGATACATACCTCGATACATAGGCCACGATACGATACATACCTCGATACATAGGCCACGATACGATACATACCTCGATACATAGGCCACGATACGATACGTACCTAGATACATAGGCTACGACACTATAAATATCTTGATACATAAGCCACGATACGATACATACCTCGATACACAGGCTACGATACATACTTCGATACATAGGCCACGATACAATATGTACATTGATACATAGGCCACGATACTATAAATATCTTGATACATAAGCCACGATACGATACATACTTCGATACATAGGCCACGATACAATATGTACATCGATACATAGGCCACGATACGATACGTACCTCGATACAGAGCCCACGATACAATACATACCTCGATACATAGGCCACGATACGATACATACCTCGATACATAGGCCACGATACGATACAAACCTCGATACACAGGCCACGATACGATACAAACCTCGATACTATACATACCTCGATACATAGGCCACGATACTATACAGATCTCGATACATAGGCCACAATACGATACGTACATCGATACATAGGCCACGACTTTATAAATATCTTGATACTCAGGCCATGATACGATACATACCTCAATACACAGGCCACGATACGATACAAACCTCGATACGATACATACCTCGATACATAGGCCACGGTACGATACATGCCACGATACGATACATACCTCGATACAGAGCCCACGATACGATACATACCTCGATACATAGGCCACGATACGATACATACCTCAATGCATAGGCCACGATACGATACATGCCACGATACGATACATATCTTGATACATAGGCCACGATACGATACATACCTCGATACGATACATACCTCGATACATAGGCCACGATGCGATACATGCCACGATACGATACATACCTCGATACAGAGCCCACGATACGATACATACCTCGATACATAGGCCACGATACGATACATACCTCGATACAGAGCCACGATACGATACATACCTCGATACATAGGCCACGATGCGATACATACCTCGATACATGCCACGATACGATACATACCTCGATACAGAGCCACGATACGATACATACCTCGATACAGAGCCCACGATACGATACATACCTCGATACAGAGCCCACGATACGATACATACCTCGATACAGAGCCCACGATACGATACATACCTCGATACATAGGCCACGATGATACATGCCACGATACGATACATACCTCGATACAGAGCCCACGATACGATACATACCTCGATACGATACATACCTCGATACATAGGCCACGATACGATACATATCTCGATACAGAGCCCACGATACGATACATACCTCGATACATAGGCCACGATACGATACATATCTCGATACACAGACCATGATATGATACATACCTCGATACTGTGAGCTTTCGAGTCGATATATTTCAAGTCGATTCGATACAGATCAATAAAAAACAAAGGCTAAATCGTGGCTGTGATACAAAAAGTGTTTGTTAAACTTCTTCGTTTTAATCCTCAAAACAGTGAAAATGTCAAATGTGTTGCCTAACATTGACCAAAATAATGTGAAATTGTATCGTCAAAGTTCTCACAATAATATTATGGACCATCACAATATATCGAATTACAAGTCTGTTCACTTAAATGAAGAGTTATGGTGTAGCAGTAGCTAAAAAAAAGACAGAGGGAACTACATAGACCATGATCCTTTGCTCCATTTCAGTGCAAACTACAAGAAGAAATAACAGTTCTAAGCACTTTTAAGTCTTATTTCTTTGGATTAAGTCTTGTAAAAGCGTTTTAAAGGAAAAAGTCAGCTTATTCACAATTTTGTTGTTTTGCCTCTACAAAATATCACAATAAATATCGTACCGTGAGATGCATATCGTGAAAATATCGTACCGAGAGATTTGGATATTGTTACATCCCTACTGAACAAGCAGCAAAAATGTCGCTCTTTCACAAAATAATTTTTTAAAATATACCAAAAAATACTCTTGGCGATATATATATTTACTAGTAATTACAGGTGTTGAATTGCTTTAAAATTGCCCCGAAAAACATCTTACTGTGAGCCTCACGCCCCTCCACAGATTTGACTTGTAACTTGACCTGGTGGCTCTACCTGCTATAGTCTCCATGGAGATAAGTTTAAAAGTGCATCGTTGTTAGGTCGTCTGCTCATCCTACTGGTGAAATGTCCCACGGTACAGGCGAGTTTCAGATGACGTCATTGTTATTAAAAGCCCGCGTTGCTGCTGGGAAATATTTTGGTCGGAGGCAAGAAACACAATAGCGTCAAACACAGTGCGTAACCTCGTGTATTTATCCCCGATAATGGTAAATTCCTGCTGCATTATCGGATGCACAAATAGAAGCACGGAAGAAGGAAAATGTCTTTTTCGTATTCTGAGTGAAAAGAACCACTAACGGTGAATTAAACGTCTTTCAAACATTCGCAGAGCAAACGTAGAAGATCCTAACAAACCGTGGACTCCAACAAGTTCAACAACACATCGAGACTCTTGGAGGTTTTCATCTTTTCTGCTGTGAATGGCCCAGGAGTTTCCACCAAGTCATTGTGGATATCGTCGAAGTGAATATTTGTCCAGGTAGTTGGCGATTCTGACCAGAAATTTGGTTTGTTCCACCTTTTGTCGGGGTTGAAAAGGGTGATTTGGCTCCATCGATGCTTATGACCAATTTCTGGTCAAATGGTCTTGGGTCCTCTGCCGTTAGAGTGGATAAATAACCGGGATCAATACCCTTTACGTGTTTTCTCGCTCCGTCCGTCATGTTGAATTAGTGTTTATTGCCGCCGACCAAAATAATTCCCAGCATGAAACGCGCGCTTTTGTCAACAATGAAACTCACCTGTAGCATTAGACGTCCAGCTCCACGGAGTCAAGCAGGTGATATATTAGGTGACCCTGCTCTCAGTAAGCATGCATGTTTTTCAAGGCAATAAAATCATCTGGAATTGAATAAATGGTTTCAGATTTTTGTGTTTTTAAACCCCAAAAAAACAAGGTTCAAGGTTCTTTGTTATTCACGCATGCAAGAGAAACACATGACAGAACGAAATGTGCTCCCCGAGGCCCAGTGATCCAGAAAGAGGTAAAAACAATAATAAATAAGCAATATTAAAAAGTAAATACATGAAAACAACAACATTTAGCAGTTCCAATGGACAAGTACGAGTAAAAAAACATAGCAAGATAGAGACGCAGCCCAAGCAGGAAGTCTGACAGCCTCAGGAAAGAATCTGAAAAGCACTTCTGCTAAAATATTTTGTCAGTTTTTACCCGCAAGCGTTCTCGTGTAAACAGGCCCACAATTTCCACCTTGAAACAAATAAGCTGTGCATGTTCTGGCTCCGGTACAACGACAGCGACAGTGTGACGTCCAATTGTGTCCTCCAATGCGCAGACGTTTTTGGTTTAAAGTTCACGCTGGAGATCACACACAAGTCGCATTTAATTGGAAATATGAACGACCTCGCAAAAAAAAATCAGCCTTAGTGTAGGGGTGGGCGATATATCGATATTTTAAATATATCGAGATAGTTTTTAAACTCGATATGAATTCTGACATATCGTATATATCGATATAATGCTTATATTCAATTCTGATTTCGCCGCTTCGCTTGTTTACCTTCTCTCTCGTCGCCTCCGCCTCCCTGATGTTGTTCGCTCGCGTCTCCTTCACTCCTCTGAACGCCGAAAGTTGGTGCCAGTGAAAAGCTTCAAGCACCACGAACCTTTTCCACCATTTACAGACAAAACCACCAGCAGCTCATCCTCATGTTCCACCGAGTCGCGTCCTTTAGCCCGAAAGAAGCTAAACGAGCTGAGCTGCAGGAGAAGTGCTGTTTATGCAAATGAGCCATGCGCTTAAGTTTCGTTTCTGTAAAATGTAAACACACGTGCGCAAAACTGCATTAAACACATTATTATCTCAAACGAGCTGATGTGGCTCTAGAGTCGTTATGCTTTATATATTGTAAAGTTTAGCAATGTAAAGTTTATTTATGCAGAAGATTTGAATGAATAATCTGCTGCAGTGTCACTTGTACAACAGTGTTTGGAAACGTTGGGTTTGATCTGCAGTGGATTGTGGGATTAAACCTCAGAGCTCCTCACTGCTGGAACATGGATCTATTAAAATAAGGAACATCCTGAGCTTCTTCTGCTAAATGAGCTCATGGTTCTGGTTCTGGTCTGGATAACAGAGTTAATACAAAGATGAGCTTGTGTTGAGTTGTTTTATTTATGAATGAAAAGAAGGAAATATGTATTATTTCTTTTATTTTACAGTTAAATTATTATTAATGTAATTAGGGTTTTTTGTCATCTTAAATGTTCCTATATGAACTGCCGACCTCGTACACTTCAATTTAAAAAAAGGACCTTGTGGAATTTGGCAGATTTGTTTTTGCAGTTTTCAGTTTTAGGGGGTTATTTTTTCTTGAACAGATATCGAGATATATATCGTATATCGAGATATAGCAAAATATATCAAGATATATTTTTTGATCCATATCGCCCAGCCCTACCTTAGTGTACCTTTAAAACGCATACGAACATGCTTTAGAAAGATGCCACCGCTTCATGACATCACCGGGTATGTTTTGCATCGTTACGACACGGTTAAAAGTTCAGAAAAGTCGAGTTCGCGTAGTATGGATCCTATAAAGACGCTCGGAGCCAAACTCGACCTAATCACGCGCAGGTTGGACGTACAGACGAGCACAACAATGCATCAAACTCACGTCCTGACTGTTTAAGCCTGCGGGGATGGTACGGCTCTAATCTGGTCCAGGTGTCTGCCCGGAAGGGAGCCTCGACTCGGGCCGCGCCGCAATGAGAAGCAGGCCCCTCGTTCTCCGGAGCCGCATCGCGCTATTGACAAGCGCTGGTCAGTCTCCAAAACCTGCAGCGATTCGTTTTCTGTACGTCGCGCGGCTGTTCGGAGCACTTCCCGGTGTTTGCTAACGCGCTCCGAAGGCCGGGCTGTTGGCAGGGATCGGACGCGGACTTGGACTTGGCACAGATCTCCCGTCTCTGCTGATGAATGCTGTTTTTTTTTAATCCAATAAGTGCCTTTGGGGAGCCGCAGATTTTTACAGAGGCTGAATTCAGAATCCGTCCGTTTTAAAAGCGCCTGCGTGAGGATTCTGCAGATAGATGTGGCGTGGGTTATGGGCTCGGATTAATACCGACATGAAGATGAAAATTGATTAAGCAAATTGTTCAATAAATTCTCCCGAAATTTCTGCTCCTAAAATATTTATAGCAGAGTTTATTTGGATGTGAAAAGTTGCTTCAATTGTGGTTTCAAAATTGGCTTTAGGGGGCTGTAGGAGTCGTGACTTGCACTCGAGTCAGACTAGAGTCACTATTTTTAGGACTTGAGACTTTATAAAATGGACTAAGACTTGGGACTTGACTCGGACTTGAGGCCTGTGACTTGAGAAGCACTTTTAAATCTGAATTCTTTCTATTTTGACCGTAATTATTCACATGTCATGTCGATTTAAAAAGGAAAAATTAACTAAATAAATTTCTACATCTCTTTTACACTCTATAAATACTCATATATAAATATACTATGATTTTTTAAGTGCAATTTATCTTAAAATTCATATAAATTGCAAAAGTCTAAGCTTATATTTGGTACTTCAATTTAAAGACTTGAAATGACTCGAAAGCCTAAAGCAGACGACTTGGACTTGACTTGGACTTATGGACCAGTGACTCGAGACTCGACTTGGACTTGCCTGTATTTGACTTGGGACTTGACTCGGACTTGAGGCTTGTGACTTGAGAAGACTTGAGAAGCACTCTTAAAATCTGAATTGTTTCTGTTCTGACCGTAATGATTCACACTGAGATCTTGTCAAAACATTTAAAAATAAAAATTTAGCATTTCTACAACTCTTATAAACTCTATAAATACTCATATATAAATAAACCATGACTTTTTAAAAGTACAATTTAGTTTAAAATTCATATAAATTGCAAAAATCTAAGCTTGTATTTGGTACTTTGTTTTAAAGACTTGAAATGACTCGAAGCTCAAAGCAGACGACTTGGACTTGACTTGGACTTATGGACCAGTGACTTGAGACTCGACTTGGACTTGCCTTTATTTGACTTGGGACTTGACTCGGACTTGAGACTTACTTGAGATTCGCAAAACAACAACTTGGGCTACGTTCAGACTGCAGGGCTTAACGCTCAATTCAGATTTTTTTGTGTGAAATCCGATGTTTTTGTAAGGTTGTTCACATTTCCAGTTAAATGTGACTTGTATGTGACTCCAGTGTGAACATTAAACGGCCCGAAAGTGTCCCACATGTGACACTGGAGACACGACGACGTCAACCGCAGTGAGCGTCTCTGTGTTTACGGAAGTTGTCCAAACATGGACGCAGCATCGAGCACCTGGAGATTTTAAAGTTCCTCTCGTACCGGAGCCAGAACATGAACAACTTACTTGTTTTAAGGAGGAGATTGAGAAGGAGAAGGACGAGGTTTTTGGTCGTGGTGTTTTGTGGGGCAGCGGCAGCGACGTCCGTTGAAAGGAACGTGTGGATGTGGAGACGGAGCCAAGAGTGGTGAGTGGTGATGTGCTTCACTTCAGTGACACAGAGTTCATTAACAATTTTCGCCTACTTCAGCGCAGAATAGTGACGTTTGTGTCTTGTTGATAACGTGTAGGTGGATGAATGCAGCTTTGACCGTTCAGACTGAAGTCGCATGTCAAAAGATCAGATATGTATCAGTTTCAGGAGCACATATCCAAGTGTCCTGGGTCACATTTGAAAAAATCTGATCTGTGTCGTTCAGACTGTCATTAAAAGATCAGATACAGGTCACATAGAGGCCAAAAAATGTGATTTGGGTCACTTCAGGCTGCAGTCTGAACACAGCCTTTGTCCCACCTCTGACTTCTGACTCCAACTTTTTTCCTCCTTCCTGTATCACCACATGACGTCACAAGGTGGAACAGTGTTTCCGTTTCAGAAAAGAACTCAGCCTAAATATGCAGGGTTTGTGTTTTAAACTTGTGAATGAAACAAAACACAACTCCAGGTCTGTTTGTGACGAGGAAACAGCATCACAACACACAGTAGATCAGAAAGTAGTGTAATATGGGCCCTTTAAAGGCCATTAAAAAAGGCAGATTATGTAACTTTTTTGCTGGAAGTTCTTCTACCTCAATGTCTCCATGTGCTGTTTGCAGTGTTGGGAAGGTGACTTTTAAAATGTTTTCCCCTGCAGATTACAGATTACACACACCAAAATGTAGTTTGTAACGTAATCCATTAAATTACTTAAAGTGAGTAATGTAATCTGAATACTTTGGATTACTTGATTTGCTGTAGAGAAGCAAAGATGAGAAAATCTTCACATAAGAAGTTTTGTCTGTTAAAAGAAAATAAAAAGCCCAGACTTTACTCAACCGTATAAAAATATTATTGATAGAAGACGAGGAGTCCGTGCGGCATGGTTTAGTCCTGTTAAATCCTGTTTTAGTCCTGGTTTAGACCTGGTTTAGATCTAGTTTAGACTTGGTTTAGATTTAGTTTAGACCTGGTTTAGTCCTGGTTTAAACCTGGTTTTAGTCCTGTTTTAGCCCTTGTTTAGACCTGATTTAGACCTAGTTTAGACCTGGTTTTAGTCCTGATTTAGACCTGGTTTTAGTCCTGGTTTAGCCCTGATTTAGACCTAGTTTAGACCTGATTTAGACCTAGTTTAGACCTGGTTTAGACCTGGTTTTAGTCCTGGTTTAGTCCTGTTTTAGCCCTGATTTAGACCTGATTTAGACCTAGTTTAGACCTGGTTTTAGTCCTGATTTAGACCTGGTTTTAGTCCTGGTGTTAGCCCTGGTTTAGTCCTGGTTTAGACCTAGTTTAGACCTGGTTTTAGTCCTAATTTAGACCTGGTTTTAGCCCTGGTTTAGTCCTGGTTTAGTCCTGGTTTAGTCCTGGTTTAGACCTAGTTTAGACCTGGTTTTAGTCCTGGTTTAGTCCTGGTTTAGACCTGGATTAGTCCTAGTTTAGACCTGGTTTTAGTCCTGGTTTAGTCCTGGTTTAGTCCTGGTTTAGACCTGGTTTAGACCTGATTTAGACCTAGTTTAGACCTGGTTTTAGTCCTAGTTTAGACCTGGTTTTAGCCCTGGTTTAGTCCTGGTTTAGACCTGGTTTTAGTCCTTGTTTAGACCTGGTTTAGACCTGGTTTAGACCTGGTTTAGACCTGGTTTAGACCTGGTTTTAGTCTTGGTTTAGACCTGGTTTTAGTCGTAGTTTAGACCTGGTTTTAGTCCTGGTTTAGACCTGGGTTCAGTCCTGGTTCAATCTTGATTTAGTCCTGGTTTAGTGTCCGGCAGTTACAAAAAAAAAGAAAAGGATACAGCCCAAAATGTGAAAATCCCGCCGTGTAATCCATTTATTTCAACAAACTAACTGTAATACAATTACCACTCACTGAACAGTAACTGTAACCGAATACAGTTACTCATAATTTGTACTCTGATTACATAACTCCGGTACATGTAATCTGTTACTCCCGACACTGGTGATATCTGCCTAGAATGTTCCACAGTTTAGCTTTAAACTGTCACTTGAGGATGTAGGCGGCAGAGGTTTGTGTAGAGGTGACCACAGCTGCACTTTGCTGAGTCTGCACAAAAACACTTTACGGTCGTGTCCCTTACCTTCCCTTCTGTGCAGTTATCATTTTATTGGGCTTATCGCTGGATGTCAACAAAGGCTCTTTTACAAATATGTGCCAAGATCTCCAGTTAGGCCTTTAATAGCGCAATAAAATACTATAAACTATAAAGAGAACAGAGCTGTAAAACCGGAACACAAAGACTTCATTATGCAATTTAACATTTTATTTGGTGAAGGAATTTTAACACCTTTTATAATTTTATACTTTCATAATGGAAAAATACTGTTTATTTAAAGAGCGCGTTGATTTATTTGGACTACCTGTTCAGTGGTCGACGACATGCTTGAAGCCGGGGTTGATAAAACATGAAAATACGCTTGTCAAAAGTAGAAAAAATCTGAGCAGGTCACAGTTTCATGTCTAAATTTCATTTCTCTCCAGCGACTAGGTCAGGAATCAGAATACAGCTAGACGGTTTGCAAGAATCCCAGAAGTTGTCGACCGCACACCGACCAATCAGAGAAGAGCTGTGAAGCCATGACGTCAAACTCAAGCGTCTGTCTGAGTCCCTTTTGTGGAACAGCACAACAGTAAATAAAGCGTCGAGATGGACGTAGATAGATGGATTTAAAGCCGGAACAAATTAAATGTTTGGTGAATTTTATCAAGGGGAAAGACGTTATTGCCCTTTTTCCTACGGGATTTGGCGCATTACATACGTCACGACCAAATAGCAGCGATTGGTTAAATAAAAAAAAAAGTTAAAAAGTACCCACCTATCGTCGAGCGAACGAATCCTAATGCTGCGAGGTCAGACAGTTTCCGCAAAGTGAAACCGGCTGATGAATCAGGCTAGTCCAAACTATGGTCTGGGGTCAAATGCGGCCTTCAGACCAGTTTTTGTTGGCCTTCAAGTCTCCTGCTGAATCGGCCCTTATGATTATAGACTAGGCCTGGGGATCATTATGAAGTTGCCGATACAGTACATATTTCGATAAAGTGCACTTTTGGTTCGATACAATATATTTAAAAATGATTCAATATGGTTCAATAAAAAAAAATCATGGCTGTGATACTAAAAGTCTTTGTTAAACCGCGTCTTGTGCAAAGTGGAAGGACGGAAACTCGTTTATGCGACACATTTGACATTTTCACTGTTTTGATGATTAAAATGTTTGTTAAACCACTTCTTGTGCAAAGTTCATATGAAACACAAAGACTTTTAGTATCACATGATTTAGATGTTATTTTTATTGAATCGAAATCAACGGACCACTGAGGGATTACACAGATATAAGACCACATGGGAATATAAAAATACTATTATCTTTTAATGTCGACTAATAAGAGCATTCATGGTCCTGTTTAGGTGTTTGATTTTCAACAAAAAGATATTTATACTGATTTTAAATATCCTATATTATACAAAATTGACTCTTGGGAGCTTTAAGTCATGTTAGAATTAAGGCTGTGCAAAAAATATTGAAATATCGATATATCGTATCGCTTAATGTGATGATACAGCAGCCCACGATATCAATACTGTATCGATATATCACCAAGAGTATTTTTTGGTTTATTTTTACCTTCGCCAAGGAGGTTATGTTTTTGCCGGCGTTTGTCTGTTTGTTTGTTTGTTTGTTTGTTTGTTTGTCTGTTTGTTTGTTTGTTTGTTTGTTTGTCTGTTAGCAACATAACTCAAAAAGTTATGGACCGATTTTGATGAAATTTTCAGGATTTGTTGGAAATGTGAAAAGGAAGAACTGATTTAATTTTGGGGGTGATCCGGAAGAAATCCTAGATTCTGGATCACTTTGGAATTGTAGTTAACATTGTGGTAAATGGGGCCAAAAATGTTGTTTCTCAATATCTCGGTTAATTATTGACCAAACCCCATGAAATTTGACTCAGGGATGGACAATGGGATCCTCTTTCATATTCCAAATTGAAAGATACAAGACAAATATTTATGGAAAACACAATTAATATGAGGGGGACTGTAGTCCTTGGCGGAGGTCTGCGCTCTCTGAGTGCTTTTCTAGTTCTCAATTATTTTGTCACAAAGCTGCAGTTTTGTTGCTTGTTTAGGGGAAGGAAACTCATTTATGCGACACATTTGACTTTTTCAGTTTTGACGATGAAAATGGTGGTTTAACAAAGACTTTTAGTATCACAGACATGATTTAGACATTTTTATTGAACCGTATCGAATCGACGGACCACTGAGGGTCAACACGGATATAAGACCAAATGGGAATATTAAAGAAAATACTTAAATATGTTTAAATCTTGAAGAATAGGAGCGTCCCTGGTCTTGTTTAGGCATTTGATTTCCAACCAAAAGGTGAGAGTGACTACCTGAAAAACTTGTTTAACCGCACAGATCTTCTCACTTGTTGTAATCCCAGTTAAATCAGTTCTTTCAGGTCGAATTGCGTTAAAACAAAACCCAGATTAAACTCGAGGTGTCATCGGTTACCATCACACCCCGGGGAACGTGGGCGACATCAGCTGCGCCGTATCATTTCCCTCGGCTGGCCCGGCGCCACGATGTAATATTTCCCGCCTACTTGACCTCTTATGCGTATGACTTGTGTTACAGTTTGACCTTATTGTCTTACGATCTATTCACCGGACGCTGTCATAAGCCGTGGACCGCCTCACCCTTCTATGGTCATCCCCGTACACGCCAAATTAGACCGTGATGGACCGGCCCGACCTTGGCTGACAGCGCGGAGGAGGAGGGAGCCGTCGTAAAACATGGGACGTGTAAAATATAATAAGAGTGTCCCGCGGGTGCTGTCACGCTGAACTATAGCAGCGAAGAGAGTGCACTGTAAAAAAAAAAATATAAAAGACTTCTTGAGCGTAAAGGGCTTGTATTGTTTGGTTTTGTATCTGATTTTGTACGGAAGCCGAGAGGGGCGACAACAGACGCAAACGCCGCGACGAAATACAAACGCGACAACGCCACAAACAAAAAAAAAAAAGCCACAACGGCCAAAAAAATGACCGCGGGACACTCCGCCTATTTTAATGCAAACGCCGCAAACAATAACACAATGCCACAAAACAACACAAACGCAAATGCCACAACACAATTAAAAAGCCACAACACACAAGCCAACAAAAAAAAAAGCCACAACACAAGCCACAAAACAAAGCCACAAGCAAACCACGGGCCACTGCCACATATTTTCCGACGGCCACAACGCCATCAAGCGGCAAATGAAAAGAAGAACACAACGTGGCCGCTTGATCGGTCCGCGGAAAATAGAGTCCCCGGTCACTTCCGGTTGGCTTTTTAATGTGTTGTGGCTTTTTAATGTGTTGCGGCATTTGCGTTTGTGTTGTGGCGTTTGTATTTGTTGCGGCGTTTGCATTAAAACAGAGTCCCGCGGTCATTTCCGTTGTGGCTTTTTTTTGGTTTATTGTGGCTTTTTTTGGTGTGTTGTGGCTTTTTATTGTGTTGTTGCATTTGTATTTGTTGCGACGTTTGCGTTTGTTGCGACCCCTCTCGACTTCCGTACAAAATCTGATACAAAACCAAACAATACAAGCCCTCACTCGCAGCTGTGTCCGTATGGTCCTCATTCGTGCAACAAAACACTTTTTAAACCGTGTAGGAAATGTCATTCAGTCGCATTTTTCACGAGCGGCTGCTTTTACACGATACTGTACGAAGTTAAAGGTGTTTTCCTGAACTAGAAGAAATAACTAGAATATAATAATGTAGAACTATAATAACTAGGGATGTAACAGTAACTGAAATATCGTGATATCGTATCGTCAAAAGTTCTCACAATAATATCGTGGACCATCACAATATATCGAATTACAAGTCCTTTGCTTAAATTAAAATAACTCTGAAATATTTTACCCTAAAATTTTAACCCTCCACTTTTTGCTGTGTGTGAAACATTCCAGACAAAGCAATAACATCTACATGGAGAAAAGTGTTTGAAAGACTGTCCAGAAAAGCAACGCAAAGCACTTTTAAGTATTAAAGGTTGTATGGAGGATTTTCCAAGGAACGAGAAATCCAGCGACTGTTTGTCCTTTTTCAAATGTTGCGCATGCGTGAAACCACCCCCCCTCCCCTACAGCTCCTACGTAGAAACGCCTCCTCCCTCCTCCTCCTTACGCCAGAAACAGGTTTGTTTACAGCCGCTGCACATGACTTGTAAACAACTAACTACAGTGTTGGTTTGGCAAGACGGAGAAGTGAGGAGCGGGGGAGGGGGGAAGAGTGGATCGGGCAGCGGGACAGGAGCAGGAAAGGGGTGCAGAGAAGGTTGCGCGGAGATTCAGTGCGAATGAACTAGCTACAACACGCAGCAGCAAGCGGACTCTTTCTTTGCATTGAAAATTACGTTTTCAGACATAGGATATCGCATTCGTGTCCTGACAAACGTTTGTCTAACTCTTGGAAATAAAGTACGTTTTCATAATAAGCAGAAGTTTCCTGTCCAGGAGTAATTTGTGGACCAGTGCGTCAGTCTTTAGACCCTTCGTCTGCTTCAGTCGCGCCATCGCTGGAATGAATCTACAAGAATCACCTTAGTTTGGCTTCGCTGCTTTTCCCCTTGTCTTCTTCTTTCAGCGACCTCAAAAACGGACTTTCTTTTGCGGCGAACTGCTCCTGGATTCTTGTCGCCATTGCAACAAACTTTGTGCGAACTGCGAGGAAGATATAGGTCAAAAAAGCCGCTAAGAACTGTTGCGTTGGTGGAGTAAACAGCGTCTGTGCGTCTTGCGTCTGTGGACTGCGTGACAGTCGTACGTAAACCACGTACCGGCGGCGCAGGCAAGTCAGTTACGCTAGAAACGTAGGGAGTTTGATTGACAGCCTGTCAGCTCACAGATAACGAGGCAGTGTCGTTATCTATTGGCAAATGTTTAGCCCACCACGTCCAGAGTTGATGAATTTTTATTTTCTTTTTTTTTGGTCATCATAATTACAAGGCTACTGCATCTCTATAATCTATCACTGACAATTTGAAACAAAAAAAATCCTCCATACAACCTTTAATAGAACAAATCCGCATTGTAAAAGTGCGTTGAAACAAGTCTAAAAATCTTTAAAAAACGAACGACATCAATTTAAACTCCATCAAAACCAGTAGATTTTAGTTTTAGAGTGCCTGAAGCCGTGTCCGTGTCTCGGAGGTGGTGCAGGAGTCTCCGTCCTCACTTCAGGTCACGGTTGGCTCGTCCTGACGTGAGCTTCTGTTCGAGCGCGAGGCCGGACAGATGAGTTATGGGATTATTCGAGATGTGTTATAACGTGGTCAGTATCGGCCTTGACCGGGACCGACCAGCGGAGTGTGGAGAGGACGAGGACGACGGGGGCGAAGGCGAGGGAGAGGGGGGAGACGAGGTGAAGGGGCTCACAAGGTTAATCGAACAAAAATGTTGCTGCCGTGTTGGGTGGACTGGTGGGGATGGAGTTTGATGTGTTGAAATTTCATGTTGGAGAAAAACGCTGAGAGAGACTGACTCGTTTATTCCACCACATCAGTTGGAATATACTTTAAATAATGTTTTACTTTATTGCAGTTCATCATCGATCAAATCCAGATAACGGCAGCTTGATTTTGGAAGAAAAGTCGTAGTATTTATTTGGTTTTAGTCAGTGGTGAAGTGGGGATTTTTTAAGTGGGGGCACGTGATTTGTGACTGAACCAGGACTAAACCGGGACTAAATCAGAACTAAACCAGGTTTAAATCAGGACTGAAACAGGACTGAACCAGGACTGAACCAGGACTGAATTAGGTCTAAATCAGTACTAAACCCAGGTCTAAACCAGGTCTAAACCAGGTTTAAACCAGGTCTAAACTAGATCTAAACCAGGACTAAAACCAGGTCTAAACTAGATCTAAACCAGGTCTAAAACCAGGTCTAACCCAGGTCTAAACTAGATCTAAACCAGGTCTAAACTAGATCTAAACCAGGTCTAAACCAGGTCTAAACCAGGTCTAAACCAGGTCTAAACCAGGTCTAAAACCAGGTAAAACCAGGTCTAAACTAGAACTAAACCAGTCTAAACCAGGTCTAAACCAGGTCTAAACTAGATCTAAACCAGGTCTAAAACCAGGACTAAACCAGGTCTAACCAGGTCTAAACCTAAACCAGGTCTAAACTAGATCTAAAAGAAACCAGGTCTAAACCAGGTCTAAACCAGGTCTAAACTAGATCTAAACCAGGACTAAAACCAGGTCTAAACTAGATCTAAACCAGGTCTAAACCAGGTCTAAACTAGATCTAAACTAGATCTAAACTAGATCTAAACCAGGTCTAAACCAGGTCTAAACCAGGTCTAAACTAGGTCTAAACCAGGTCTAAACCAGGTCTAAAACTAAACCAGGACTAAACCAGGTCTAAACCAGGTCTAAACTAGATCTAAACCAGGTCTAAACCAGGTCTAAACCAGGTCTAAACCAGGACTAAACCAGGACTAAACCAGGTCTAAAACCAGGTCTAAACTAGATCTAAACCAGGTCTAAACCAGGTCTAAACCAGGTCTAAACCAGGTCTAAACTAGGTCTAAACCAGGTCTAAACCAGGTCTAAACAGGTCTAAAGGACTAAACCAGGACTAAACCAGGTCTAAACCAGGTCTAAACCAGGTCTAAACCAGGTCTAAACTAGGTCTAAACCAGGTCTAAACCAGGTCTAAACCAGGACTAAACCAGGACTAAACCAGGTCTAAACTAGATCTAAACCAGGTCTAAACCAGGTCTAAACCAGGTCTAAACCAGGTCTAAACCAGGTCTAAACCAGGACTAAACCAGGTCTAAACTAGATCTAAACCAGGTCTAAACCAGGTCTAAACCAGGACTAAACCAGGACTAAACCAGGTCTAAACCAGGTCTAAACTAGATCTAAACCAGGTCTAAACCAGGTCTAAACCAGGTCTAAACCAGGTCTAAACCAGGACTAAACCAGGACTAAAACCAGGTCTAAACTAGATCTAAACCAGGTCTAAACCAGGTCTAAACCAGGTCTAAACCAGGTCTAAACCAGGACTAAACCAGGACTAAACCATGCTGCGTGGACGTGTCTCCTCCTTCTATCAATAATATTTTTAATACGGTTAAATTTCCTCGTCTTTGCTTCTCTACAGTAAATCAAGTAATCCAAAGTATTCAGATTACATTACTCACTTTAAGTAATTTAATGGATTACGTTACAAACTACATTTTGGTGTATGTAATCTGTAATCTGTAGGGGAATACATTTTAAAAGTCACTTTCCCAACACTGCACAGGCCTTAGAGTAAGAAGGTCCAGGTTTTGTTTTTTGTTTTTTTTTGGAGTTTGGATGTTCTCCCTGTGTCCGAGTGGGTTTCGTTTGGACACTTTCCTTCGACCCAAAACATGCACAGTAGGTCAAATCCTCCACCTTAGACAGTCGTGACCGAGTCTACCTCAAGATCTGGAAATGTGTCCCTGAAGGCGGAACTCTGTAAACGTATCGAAAGTCTTACACTAAAGTGAAAATAATCAAAAAAATCACATCTTAAAACATTGAAATCTGTCTTCTTCTCAGTTCGAATCCTGTCACACACGTCTCGAAGCATCGGTTTGTTTTTGTTTTTTCGAAATTGGAGTCAGGAGGTCACAGATTCTTTCGGTTTTGGACTGTGAAAAAGTGGCGCAAATCCCGTATGAGACGCACTTCTGTTTTGGCTGTTACAATGACCGACCCCCCTCCCCTCCCCTCGCCTCATTCGTCCATCACCAGGGTCTTATTCGACGCTGCCGCAGACTGTAGTGGCTCTTACCGCCGAAATCCTCCCTCTCGCGCTGATCCCGGACAGGTGCCGGGGTTTAGGCGCGATCCCCGGTCCCGGTCTGTGAAGTGAGACCTCGAAAAAGAGAGAGGAAAAGGGGAGGGAGGAGGGGGTCAGCTGCGGCGGGACAGTTGCAGTGGACGGAGACCGGGGGGACAAAGCTTCAGCTGGTGCCTGCTTGGCGTCTCTTTGGGCCCGTGCTTAGAAATGTGAGACCGGGGCGGACTTCGCACATACGCACGCGGCATTGTAGTACACAGGGTGATTGTACACGGTGCGGCGCAGCACCAGTGCCACAAAAGGACTAGTCAGGATGGCGCGATTGCGTTTTTTTACAAATCCAGTTCATTTCCTTTTAAACTACCGTACTTTTCGGACTATAAGACGACACTTGAGACTGATCCTTAGTCCAGGCGTCCACGATCCAACGGCAGATCGTGGCCTAATTCGTCCGGCGTTGCCTCCCTGTCTTGGTGGATGTGATTTATGAATGTGAATGTGGGCGGATGATGGTTCAGATCTGGTTTAGTCCTGGTTTAGTCTTGGTTCAGTCCTGGTTTAGTCCTGGTTTAGTCCTGGTTTAGTCCTGGCTTAGTCCTGGTTTAGTCCTGGTTTAGTCCTGGTTTAGTCCTGGTTTGTTCTTGGTTCAGTCCTGGCTTAGTCCTGGCTTAGTCCTGGTTTAGTCCTGGTTTAGTCCTGGTTTGTTCTTGGTTCAGTCCTGGCTTAGTCTGGTTTAGTCCTGGTTTAGTCCTGGTTTGTTCTTGGTTCAGTCCTGGTTTAGTCCTGGTTTAGTCCTGGTTTAGTCCTGGTTTAGTCCTGGTTTGTTCTTGGTTTAGTCCTGGTTTAGTCCTGGTTTAGTCCTGGCTTAGTCCTGGCTTAGTCCTGGCTTAGTCCTGGCTTAGTCCTGGTTTAGTCCTGGTTTAGTCCTGGTTTGTTCTTGGTTTCAGTCCTGGCTTTCCTGGCTTAGTCCTGGCTTAGTCCTGGCTTAGTCCTGGTTTAGTCCTGGTTTAGTCCTGGTTTGTTCTTGGTTCAGTCCTGGCTTAGTCCTGGTTTAGTCCTGGTTTAGTCCTGGTTTGTTCTTGGTTCAGTCCTGGCTTAGTCCTGGCTTAGTCCTGGTTTAATCCTGGTTTAGTCCTGGTTTGTTCTTGGTTCAGTCCTGGTTTAGTCCTGGTTTAGTCCTGGTTTAGTCCTGGTTAGTCCTGGCTTAGTCCTGGCTTAGTCCTGGCTTAGTCCTGGTTTAGTCCTGGTTTAGTCCTGGTTTGTTCTTGGTTCAGTCCTGGCTTAGTCCTGGCTTAGTCCTGGTTTAGTCCTGGTTTAGTCCTGGTTTGTTCTTGGTTCAGTCCTGGTTTAGTCCTGGTTTAGACCTGGTTCAGACCTTTTTCAGTCCTGGTTTAGTCCTGGCTTAGTCCTGGCTTAGTCCTGGTTTGGTCCTGGTTTAGTCCTGGATTAGTCCTGGATTAGTCCTGGTTTAGTTCTAGTTTTAGAAGATTTTTGTCTTTGGGGTTTGTTTGTTCACTGTTTATCACTTCTAAATCTTTGTGTAACTGCACTGTGTCTTATATTCTGAAAAATACGGACTCAAATATATCCTGATTCATCAGCCGGTTTCACTTCGTAGAAACCGTCTGACCTCGCAGTGTTACAATTTGTTTGCTCAACAGTAGGCGGGTACTTTTTTTATTTAACCAGGTGCTGCTGTTTGGTCGTGACGTATGTAATGCGCAAAATCCCGTAGGAAGAAGGACAATAACGTCTTTCCCCTTGATAAAATTCACCAAACATTCTCTTTGTTCCGGTTTTAAATCCTCGATCTCGGGAATCGTTGGCAACACAGAATGTCTGTCTCTTCACTGATTGGCTGGTGCCCAAACTCGCACTTCCGTTTTTTGTTTTTTTTTTGCAAACTGTCTAGTGTATTCCCATTTCTGACCTAGTTGCTGGAGAGAAATGAAATTGTTGAAGCACTAGGGGGCGCCAGCCTGGTTAACTCAAATAAACATTTAGTAATAATGTGTTTAATGCAGCTTTGAGCACATTTGTTTACATTTTACAGAAAGGAAACTTCAAAACCACATGGCTCATTTGCATACTATACGACTATTACTATAAATATAACTATAAGCGCTGAAAAAAAAAAAAAAAAAGCTTCTTCCTTGTGCTGCTGATACGGTTCATCTTCTGCCGAACTAAAGGACACGACTCACTTACTCCATGATGCTTCTGAGTACGGTAGCCATAATGCTCCAATAATCCATCAACTGGTGCGGCTTCGTAGTTTACCAAAGTCGTACTAAAACATTTTGACAGATTTTTGAGCGCCGTGTACCACCTAAAATCAGTTCGAGGTCAGTAAACACAACCAGAATTAAAACATAAAGCGCACTGTCGATTTTTGAGAAAATTATCGGATTTTAAGTGCGCCTTATAGTCCGAAAAATACAGTACTCAAATATTAAAGGTTGTATGGAGGATTTTTTTTGTTTCAAGATTGTCAATGATAGATTATAGAGTGCAGTCGCCTTGTAATTATGATGACCAAAAAAAAGAGAATAAAAATTCATCAACTCTGGACGTGGTGGGGCTAAACATTTGCCAATAGATAACGACACTGCCTCGTTATCTGTGAGCTGACAGGCTGTCAATCAAACTCCCTACGTTTCTAGTGTAACTGACTTGCCTGCGCCGCCGTTACGTGGTTTACGTACGACTGTCACGCAGTCCACAGACGCAAGACGCACAGACGCTGTTTACTCCACCAACGCAACAGTTCTTAGAGGCTTTTTTTTGACCTATATCTTCCTCGCAGTTCGCACAAAGTTTGTTGCAATGGCGACAAGAATCCAGGAGCAGTTCGCCGCAAAAGAAAGTCCGTTTTTGAGGTCGCTGAAAGAAGAAGACAAGGGGAAAAGCAGCGAAGCCAAACTAAGGTGATTCTTGTAGATTCATTCCAGCGATGACGCGACTGAAGCAGACGCAGGGTCTAAAGACTGACGCACTGGTCCACAAATTACTCCTGGACAGGAAACTTCTGCTTATTATGAAAACTTACTTTATTTCCAAGAGCTAGACAAACGTTTTTCAGGACACAAATGCGATATCCTATGTCTGAAAACGTAATTTTCAAGGCAAAGAAAGAGTCCGCTTGCTGCTGCGTGTTGTAGCTAGTTCATTCGCACGGAATCTCCGCGCAACCTTCTCTGCACCCCTTTCCTGCTCCTGTCCCCGCTGCCCGATCCACTCTTCACCCCGCTCCTCACTTCTCCGTCTTGCCAAAACCAACACTGTAGTTAGTTGTTTACAAGTCATGTGCACCGGCCGTAAACAAACATGTTTCTGGCGTAAGGAGGAGGCGGGAGGAGGTGTTTCTACGTAGGAGCTGTGGGGGAGGGGGGGGGTGGTTTCACGCATGCGCAACATTTGAAAAAGGACAAACAGTCGCTGGATTTCTCGTTCCTTGGAAAATCCTCCATACAACCTTTAAAGAAACTGTGTGAGATCATGTAAGAAGCATCAGCGATAGAAAAACCCATATCGGTCAATCACTAACTACTCTGAGTATTTTTCCATTGCTCCGTACAGTAAACACGCTGCTGCTGCTGCTGCTGTGACTCCGGTCTCTCCTCCTCCGTCTTTTTATAAAGTTTTAAGACGGATATAAGCCCGCGTCCTCCGGCAATGTGACCGGAAATGAATCTGCGAAACATCTTCACCTCACAGAATTTGAATTTTCTTTTCCTCACACGATCTCTATAATTTGAAGATCTTTAAAATCACGCTCACAGTCGTATTATTATTATTTATTTTTATTATTTTTGTGACCCCGGTGTGTCTGAGTCTGAGTCCGATCAGAGTGGGTGTAATGTGAATGAGCAGCTGTGGAGTATTTTCAGTTTTATGGCTCTGAGCGGCGACCAGTCTGACCGCTGTTCATAACACCACTGTCCCCTCCTCTCTCCTCTCTCTCTTTCTCTCTCTCTTTCTCTCTCTGTCTTTGTCTCTCTTTCTTCTTCCGCCCCCCGAGTCACTATATTTTACCTTCTCTGTCTCTCTCTTCTCTCTCCCCTGGTCTGACCCGTCTTTCTCTTTTCTCTCCTGTTCCCTTCTCTCTCTCTCCTCTCCTTGTTACTCCTGTCGTTCTCCACAGCTGTTCCTTCTCTCTCTCTACTCTTCTTCCCTCTCTTTTCTTTACTCCTTCCTCTTACTTTACTTTACGTCATGGTTTAGTCCTGGTTTAGTCCTGGTTTAGTCCTGGTTTAGTCCTGGTTTAGTCCTGGTTTAGTCCTGGTTTAGTCCCGGTTTAGTCCTGGTTCAGTCCTGGTTTTAGTCCTGGTTTAGTCCCGGTTTAGTCCCGGTTTAGTCCTGGTTTAGTCCTGGTTTAGTCCTGGTTTAGTCCTGGTTCAGTCCTGGTTTAGTCCGGTTTAGTCCTGGTTTAGTCCTGGTTTAGTCCCGGTTCAGTCCTGGTTTAGTCCTGGTTTAGTCCTGGTTTAGTCCTGGTTTAGTCCTGTTTGTGTTGGTTTTTGTCCTGGTTTATTCTTGGTTCAGTCCTGCTTTAGTCCTGGTTCAGACCTGGTTTAGTCCTGGTTTAGTCCTGGTTCAGTCCCGGTTTAGTCCTGGTTTGTCCTGGTTTAGTCCTGGTTTAGTCCTGGTTTAGTCCTGTCCGTTTAGTCCTGGTTTAGTCCTGGTTTAGTCCTGGTTTAGTCCTGGTTTAGTCCTGGTTTAGTCCTGGCTTCGTGTTGGTTCAGTCCTGGTTTATTCTTGGTTCAGACCTGGTTTAGTCCTGGTTTAGTCCTGGTTTAGTCCTGGCTTCGTGTTGGTTCAGTCCTGGTTTATTCTTGGTTCAGACCTGGTTTAGTCCTGGTTTAGTCCTGGTTCAGTCCTGGTTTAGTCCTGGTTCAGTCCCGGTTTAGTCCTGGTTTAGTCCTGGTTTAGTCCTGGTTTAGTCCTGGTTTAGTCCCGGTTTAGTCCTGGCTTCGTGTTGGTTCAGTCCTGGTTTATTCTTGGTTCAGACCTGGTTTAGTCCTGGTTTAGTCCTGGTTTAGTCCTGGCTTTGTGTTGGTTTTGTCCTGGTTTATTCTTGGTTCAGTCCTGCTTTAGTCCTGGTTCAGACCTGGTTTAGTCCTGGTTTAGTCCTGGTTTAAACCTGGTTTAGTCCTGGTTTAGTCTCGCTTTCCTCTCTCCTGTCCTTTTCTCTCTCATTTTTTTTTCTGCTGTCTCTTCCCTTTGCCCCTGTCTTCTCCCCTTGCTCCTGTCTCCTTTGCTCCTGTCTCCTTTGCTCCTGTCTCCTTTGCCCCTGTCTCCTTTGCTCCTGTCTCCTGTCTCCTTTGCTCCTGTCTCCTTTGCTCCTGTCTCCTGTCTCTTTGCTCCTGTCTCCTGTCTCCTTTGCTCCTGTCTCCTGTCTCCTTTGCTCCTGTCTCCTTTGCTCCTGTCTCCTTTGCTCCTGTCCCCCGGTCGCTCTCATAAATCAATGCTCGTGTCTCCGGGACGAGAAATCGGTGCCAAGTCCAAATCCACTTAAAGGACGACTGGCACCACACGCTCGATGGGCTGAAACAGTCCTGGTTTAGTCCTGGTCTAGTCCGGGTCTAGTCTTGCTATAGGCCCGGTTTAGTCTTCGTTCAGACCTGGTTTAGTCTTGTTTTAGTCTTGTTCAGACTAGTCCTGGCCTAGTCCTGGTTATGTCCTGGTTTACTCTTGCTTTAGTCCTGGTTTAGTCTTAGTTCAGACCTGGTCTAATCTTGTTCTAGTCTTGGTCCAATCCTGGTCTCGTCCCGGTCTAGTCCCAGTCTAGTCCGGGTCTAGGCTTGCTTTTGTAATGTCTTTGTTAAGACCTGGTTTAGTCTTGGTTTAGTCTGGGTTTAGTCTGGGTTTTGTCTTGGTTCAGACCTGGCCTAGTCCTGGCCTAATTTGGATCTAGTCTGGGCCTAGTCTTGGTTATGTCCTGGTTTAGTCCTAGTTTAGACCTAGTTTAGACCCAGACTAGAGTCACACTAGACCAGGACTAGTCTGGGTCTAGTCTGGGTCTAGTCCGGGTCTAGTCCGGGTCTAGTCCGGGTCTAGTCTTGGTTATGTCCTGGTTTGGTCTGGTTTAGTTCTAGTTTTAGAATATTTTGGTCTTTTGGGTTCATCATTTCCGAATCTTTTAAAGCTGCACTGTGTAACTTTCCCACTGTGTTTTCTCCGTGGAGATCGTTTCTTTGCCCGGAATTTTCCGCAGTACGGCATTACCCTTCTTCTCTACGCTGCATTTATCCAATTACAAAAACATTCTTACTATGTGTAGATCTGACCTATAGAACTCGACCTTGTGGCGCACCTGTTTGTCTCTGTGGAAATAGATACAGTTAATGCCCCACTCTGGAACATTCTTGGCAACGCTATGATATGTATTTGTTGTTTTTCAGATTTTAGAACGTTAATAATGTTATAATTTCTCCAGGTTTTGTTTTTGATGAGGTAACAACTTTATAATTACGCAAATCTCCACGAAGACGGACCAGACCGTCCACCAGAAAAGTTACAAAATGCAGCTTTAAATTCAGTAGTATTGGCCTGTAGAAAGTTATTTTATCTTATTTTTTTGACACTTGAAGTTTCGGGCGAGAGTCTATAAACAGGCACAGACCCGCAGACCCACAAATCCAACAGAGTCTCGGGGAAATCCATAGTTTTAATCTGGTCCGGTCTGAACCAGCAGCTCCTATTGATCTGCATCGACGAACTCGGAGAAAAGTCCAGGTGTCCGGTTACTTTGGTCTGAGGATCTTTGTAAGCCTCATCCTTCAAACGTGAGTGAGGGGAGTTTTACTAGACAGGGCGATAAAGACTTTGCAGCTGATGTCGACAAAATTCTGCGGGGTGCGGTGCTAACTGGAGGCTCCGTTCTGTCTGAAGTTCTGCTACTCACATTGGACTTTTAATCTGAACTTTGAGCGCAATCTGACCACCAAGAACTGACTTACAACAACCACTAAAGCAAACAAGTAAACAAGTCCGTCTCAAATAACATTACAGTCACAAACTAACTCGGTTTTTGTTGAAAATCAAACCAAAAACAGGATCATGAACGCTCGTTAAGGCGGTTCGTCGAAGCTTGGTAACAAATAAAGTGTCAGACAACCTTGATTTGAACCCTGCGTTAGGTTTTAGCGTCCAAAAGATGTTTTAGGAAGAAAAAGGAGATGTGTTAGAGGTTACTCAAGCCGCATGAAGTTTCTGCATGAGGTTTTGAAAGTTCCTGCAGATGATTTGGTTTTCCTTAAGAAGCTTCACAGTCTGAAAATTCAGTTGTGAAGAAAGCAGGACCTTAACAGCTTTTGGCCGACATCTTTGGTACTTGGTTGGTCTGGAATTCTTTGACTCCAGAGCGATAGAAGAACAGAAGAAGCTGATGGTTCACAACATTATGGAAAAGGAAGGTTCAGAGGTTCCAACAAAGCGACGTGATGTTCTTAATCAAGCAGATTATGAAGGGATTTTGTTTTCCCAGCACCGTGCGATTCTTCGAAGCTCTTGAGCTGCCAGAAACATTTGAACAATTCTCCAGCAGACTGTGCATCCCAGGAAAGTCGCCCATGACGTTGCTGAAACGAGGTGAAGCTTATTCGAGATTTTAACTGTAGCTGAACAAAGAATAAAGATCACAAACAGTTTCTACTGCAGGTGTCCAAGAGCACAGGGACATCTTCAGTGACGCCAACAAAACCGGAGTGGAGCTGGACTTTCTAAGCAACTTTTTATGGACTTTATAAAATTTTATGCAAGTTTCAGTTTGTGTTCGCAGAATAAAATGACAAATTACTCGAATACGCCTTACGTATTTGGTTCTATGTCATAGTTTAGGCGTTTATAGTGCGATTTTCCTTTTGTTCATGCAGCAAAGATGAGGCAAATAATGGTAGAAATATGTATTTATGTTCATTTTCGGAGTTGTTGTTGTTGTCGTCGTCGTTCTCTTTAAATTGATGCCAACAAAATAATAGCATGAGCAATAAATAAATAAACACATTTTGAAGTGTCTTGAGCAACCTCTAAGTTTGGACCCAGATATGGAACCAAATGCAGGGTTCTAATCTAGAGACTCTAAAAAGAAAATAATTTGGACCACCCTGATGCTCGTATTGATCACAGGCTCCTGAAAACTCGCCGTTTATATCCATTTTGTAGTTTCTCTCGAGGTTCAGACGATCTAAACTAAACTTTTTTGACCATGGAAACTAATGAAAATGAATGTGTAGAGCTCCCCCAGCGTTGCGTCATTGCGAAGTAACAAAAGGAGTCTGAGGCCTGTAGTGTTTGGCTCGCCAGGCTAATAAAAATGCCCACAACTATGGAACTGACTTAACCTTATTTTCCGCACCATGAAAACAAATAATCAGTTTTACCCAGAGACACAATATCTACAAATCTGAAGTAGTGCTGTCACAATACTCAAATTTCTTGACTTGATTTCGAAACTAAGGAATGGACTTATATTTAATACTAATTCTGATACAACGATGATAATAAAAAACACTCTTTTTATCGATTTTCAACGTAAAATCAAAGTACTTTCCTTTATTTTCCCATGTGGTCTTATCATGTGTAATCCCTCAGTGGTCCAGGTCAGCTTTAGTATCGATTAGTATCCAGTGTTGGGAAGGTGACTTTTAAAATGTAATCCCCTACAGATTACAGATTACATACCCCAAAATGTAGTTTGTAATGTAATCCATTAACATACTTAAGGTGAGTAACGTAATACTTTGGATTACTTGATTTGCTGTAGAGAAGCAAAGACAAGGAAATCTTCACATAAGATGTTTTGTTGGATAAAAGAAAATAAACAAAACAGACTTTATTGAACCAAATTAAAAATATTGTTAGAAGAAGAGGAGACACGGTCCATGCAGCCTGATTTAGTCCTGTTAAATCCTGTTTTAGACCTGGTTTTAGTCCCAGTTTAGACCTGGTTTTATTCCTGGTTTAGACCTGGTTTGGACCTGGTTTAGACCTGGTTTTAGTCCCAGTTTAGACCTGGTTTTATTCCTGGTTTAGACCTGGTTTGGACCTGGTTTAGACCTGGTTTAGACCTGGTTTTAGTCTTAGTTTAGTCTTGGTTTAGACCTGGTTTAGACCTGGTTTAGACCTGGTTTACCTGGTTTAGTCCTGGTTTAGATCTGGTTTTAGTCCTAGTTTAGTCCCAGTTTAGACCTGGTTTTATTCCTGGTTTATTCCTGGTTTGGACCTGGTTTGGACCTGGTTTAGACCTGGTTTAGACCTGGTTTAGTCCTGGTTTGGACCTGGTTTTAGGCCTGGTTTTAGACCTGGTTTGGACCTGGTTCATTGTCCGGCAATGAGTGGAATTACCGAAAAAAAAGAAAAAAAAAAAAGAAAAAAGGGATATAGCCCGAAATGTAAAAACAAGTAAATGCCGCCCTGTAATCCATTTATTTCAACAAAGTAACTGTAATCCAATTACCACTCACTGAAACAGTAACTGTAACTGAATACAGTTACTCATCATTTGTACTCTGATTACATAACTCCAGTACATGTAATCTGTTACTCCCCAACACTGTTAGTATCTGGTTTTTCAATATTTTTGGCAGCTCGAACTTGAAGCACACTCGACGTCTTCGGTTCCTTTTATTGTGAACTATCTCTTTCTGGGAATCTCACATTGAGTTAAGTCGTGTTGGACGTCTTGGCTCCCGGTTTCCATTGTTGTGGGTGAGAATGCATTAGTGGTTTATTACTAAGTTGGGCTGGGTCCACACAGATCCGACCACAGAGATGCCACAGATGTTTAAACGAACCAAAGCTACGTTTAAGAAAGACTTTCCCAGACTTAAGCATCCGGGCGCTGGTACAATGTAATCGTCTTGGTGAAGGGCAGGTATTTCCAAACCCAAAACATCCAAAAGAGTGACATTTTTTTGAGTTATGACAGTGTTTTCAGAAGACAACCTCAGTGCACTTGATTACTTAAGTGCAAAGTAGATTTTTTGGAGCTTTCTACCAAGTTTTTAACGTTGTTTCCTCATCAAAAACTTGCCTGAATATGTTTAAAACGTCATCCATGCATGTTTGAGTAATCTAGCGATCTCTCCTGGGCCTTAATCGAGCCAACAAAAGCATGACGCAAAACTGTACACAGGGATTTGGCAAAGCAGTAGTTTCATTAGCTGATTGTAATGTGACAGTGCTCTGAAGGGGGAGAGACTTAGAGCGGAGAGCAAAGGGAGGGAGTGCTCAGAGCGTCTAAAACGAAAGTGAAACTTGTAAAACGGGTCGTTTTCGGTGAGCAAACATTCTGTGGAGATGATACAAAGATGAAAAATGTTACTCTCTAGAGATGCTTTGCCGGGAATGTTCCACAGTATGGCATTAAACTTATCGATCTTGCATTTATTTATTTATTCACATTTGTTTTTATTGCTCAAAAATACCTTGAAAAACATGCATTCTAACTATGAGCGGGGTCACCTCTCCACAGATCTGACCTTTTAAATTGGCTTGGCGGCATCATTCCAGGCAAGGCGTTGGCGTCACCATGGAGACGCACAGGAGGCAGATGCTTCAAGATAAAAGTTACATAATGCACCTTTTAAGGAGAATGAACTTTTGACAGAAGACTGAAAAATAACTACCCAAATCAGTACAAGAATCCAATGCATTTCATGTTTTTAAAGGTCTTAACTAGGGCCTAATCGATATATCGGTTGGCTGATATTATCGGTCATTATGGGCACTTGCAGATATAGCGGGTATCGGCCTAAATCTTGTCGATCTGGGCCGATAGTCCACGTGAGCATGTTATACCTCGGTATAAAGCTTAGACTCTCTCTATTTTGTCCGTTTAATCCAATTTACAGACAGATAAATGTCCTAATATGTGGCGCCGCATCAGTATTTATCTGTGGAGTAATTTGTCTGTGTTTGTGACGCCGTACTGCCCCTGAACTCACCGCCAATCGCTTGTTTACATCCATGTGTGTACCATTGAGGCGCTGCATTAAACAATCTTGAGTCTGATCCACGATACTGACTGACGATAAATAAAAGTGAACTTCAGCAACAAAACTACTGCTTATTTTTATCAGACTTATTAGTGCAGACTTGTGATCTGAGAGGAGCCTGTGTGAGGTGAGGTGTCGGTTTTGAAGGCGCGGCTTTAAACACTCTTGAGTCTGATCCACGATACGGACTGACTATAAATAAAAGTGAACTTCAGGGCAGTTTAGTGGAGGACAAAACTACTGCTTGTTTTTATCAGACTTATTTGTGCAGACTTGTGATCTGAGAGGAGCCTGCGCGAGCTGAGTGTTGTAAATGTGTCGGTTTTGAAGGTGCTGCTTTAAACGCTCTTGAGTCTGATCCACAGTACCGACTGACTGTAAATAAAAGTGAATTTCAGCAACAAAACTACTGCTTGTTTTTATCAGACTTATTTGTGAAGACTTGTGATCTGAGAGGAGCCTGTGTTGCAAATGTGTCTGTTTTGAAGCTACTTTTGGTTCTTTCTCATTGGTTTGTGTTTAGCTGCTGTAGCTCCCACACATAAACAGCCTATTTTCTCTTACATTGACCTAGTGTAAAGTGACTAAAGTGGCTCTACACACGTTACTGGACCTGCACTGATATGTAAATAAGTGCGAATGATCAGTATTTACGCATGTCCCGCATTTACCGCTAAAGGCTGATAGCGGTAGTTTACTTACTTTCTTTGCTGGCTAAAATGTCACGCAAAATCCAGTAGATCCAGACCTGTTTTATAATCAATTGAAGAAATATCTCGGCTTTTATATCGCCAATCGGCACCTCCAACTCCCGTTTTATCAGTATCATATCTGCCGCAAAAAATATCGGTCAGGCCCTTGTCTTAAGTACAGACTTGTGTTCTAATTCGACTATTTAAACTACCATTTTGATTCGCTTCTGATTATCTGTTTCCCGCTGTGGTCTGTGTGTTGCGCTCGTGTCCCTGGGAGGTTGTTTTTCTTTTCTTTTCTCGGACTGCTCCTCTTTTTCGGTTTGACCCGTGACCTCCGGGAGCTGCAGTCTGGCAGAAGGTTAGGAGCCTTCGGGAGAGAGAGGAGACAGGTAGCTCAGTAATGCAAACAGACACTGGACACAGCCTCGACCCCGATTCTGACCCCCGACCTTCTCCCCATGCGACGGCCGCTCTACCTGTCGACCGCATCCAACGCCGCCCGCTAACGAGTCGGATTATGTAACCTCTCGCTGTAGTGTGAAATGTGGAACAACAACTTTAATGTAATATAAGGATACTAGTACAGAGTTGTGTTTAAGGGCCTATATAACGCTATTTTCTGATCTGTGGTGTAACGTTGACTCTTCACAAACAGACCTGGCGTTGTGTTTTGTTTTCATCCACCTTCTGATGTCATGTGGTAGTACAGGAAGAGCTCCACTGCGTTTTTAAACTCCACGCACCTTCACTAGACTCATTTAGATCATTTCAGCCTCGATCTCTACGAGGGCTGGGTGCCGATACCTCGACACTTAGGCCACGATACGATCTCGATACAGCGCACTTTTGATTCGATATGATATATTTCAAATCGATTTGATACGGTTTGATAAAAAATAGTGGCTGTGATACTGAAAGTCTTTGTTAAACCACTTCTTGTGCAAAGTTCATATGAAACACAAACATTTTAATCATTAAAACAGTGAAGATGTCAAATGTGTCGCATAAACAAGTTTCCTTCCTCTAAACAAGCAACAAAACTGTAGCACTTTAACAAAATAATTTAGTAAAATATACCAAAAAATACTCTTGGCGATATATATCGAAACAGCAGCCCACGATATCGATACTATATCGATACATTTTCACTGCTTTGATGATTAAAATGTTTGTGTTTCATATGAACTTTGCACAAGAAGTGGTTTAACAAAGACTTTTAGTGTCACAGCCACGATTTAGACTTTATTTTTTATTAAACCATATTGATTTGATTTGAAATATATGGTATCGAATCAAAAGCTCACTGTATCGAGATATGTATCGTATCGGCAACTTCTTAATGATACCCAGGCCCTAGTTAACTTGTATGTAAATAGGAATAAGTAAATTTTTCTTGGAAAATCCTGCACTCGGCTCCACTTTTCTCATTTTTGACATTTTACTGATGAGGGTGTCACAGTCAAAACGATCGTCCATTAACTCTTTCCCCCCTGGACGCCGACTAGGAACAACCCATACATATGTTACTAGGGCTACACCCATAGAGCATAATTGCATAAAAGAAAACAGACTTCCACGAGTGATTATAAATGATTTTTACACTCATGAACTTAATTGTAACACAGACATATTTGTATCTCTGGAAACCTTAGACTCTGAACTATTCATTTATGGATGTTTAAATGTGATTCAACTCATTTATAGGTGTATAACAGCTCACTGAAAATGAGAGTTTACCTGGTCAGGTGCAAGCTCGAAAACAAAAAACTACATTCAGCATCTGATATCTGCATGTTCTGAGTACTATATTCATAAAAAAATAAAAAATATATACTTTGTCAAAGTATTTAAACAGATTTCATATCACCAGATACAGTAGAGCCAAGTGTACACCTGTTTTTACCTGTTGTACACCTGTGTGCACCTGATTCATTTTTTTCCATTTAACTTATTCAACTCATTTAGCTTATTCAACTTATTTTATTTATTCAACTCATTTAGCTTATTCAACTCATTTAGCTTATTCAACTAATTTTATTTATTCAACTCATTTAGCTTATTCAACTATTTAGCTTATTATAATATAATAATATAATAATAAAACTCTTCCCCGTCAGTGAGTGTCCAGTATTTGTCATCTTGGTTATTTTCTCGTGCGCAGAGCTCCGCATAAGCGTTTTTTCTGTAGCGATTCTGTTATACATCGCATCTTGGAAAAAAAGACTGAAATATTTTAAAGGACTCGCCTGGGCAACATCCAGATTTCAGGGTAATTTTGGTTCATAATCGAGTATAAAGCTCAGATAATTTGTTCGGACATCGCAGGACTCCACACAGACGCATCAGCGGCATCTCATCCTTCTCCCCGAAAGTCCGTCGCTATCGCTGTTTTCCACTTTATAATCAACTTCAACATCATCACTTTGAAATCTATAAAAGTCACTTTCTCTAAACTTATCCATAAAATACGTCCGCTCCTCATTATTTCTAAAACTGTGCGCCGCAGCGCCGCGATCTTTCCATTGCACGTGTTTCGTGTTGTGTTTTTTCCGGAAGCCACCATCGTCACTATTTCGATTAACTTCGGAAAAAATCTGCGAAAACATATCCTTGAATCCTATTGGTCAGTCTAGTGTCGGTTGTAGTGGCCCCCACCTATCACAGTCTCTGTTTAAATGTGAAAAACCGAGCCATTTCTAAAGGTCGTCAAATCTCGTCTTTAGTGATACGGCGGAGGTGTCAAAAGTCGTCATTAAGGGTTCAGGGGGGGTCGTCAAATGTCGTCTTCATGGGGGAAAGAGTTAAGAGCGTTTGGAAAGAGACAAGTCTTCATTTGTGCTGCTCTGGTGGGAGGGGCCACGTACAGAGACACTGATATGATAAACATCAGAAAATAACAAACTATATTTTAATAGGAAATATTTAAATTAAAATATTTTAGTAGAAAATCAGCCTAGGGCCAGATTAAAGGTCTTGGAGGGCCGGATCCAGCCCCTGGGCCGTATGTTTGACACCCCTGGTCTTTGTAGTTCTCTCAGTTTTTCAGCTGTTGCTGCACCGTAACAATAAATTTAAGCAAAGAAACTTGAGATTCGAGATATTGTGATGAGACTTTTGACGATACGATATCACGATATTTCGATTATCGTTAGATCCCTTAATGGAAATCGTGTCAGTGGAGCCGGAAAAATTTGGAACGTGGAAATTAGTGGGTTAGTTATGTCAATTTATAGCAGAGAATTTCCAGAAATTGTCAAGTCAAGTTTATTTGTACACCACAAATCGTACACAAAGTAATTCAAAGTGTTTTACAGAATAAGAAATACTTAAAAATCACAATAAAAGCATTAAAAAATCATCGTAAAATCAGCGTTTAAACTGTGGTCCCAGTCGGTCTGACGTGTCCAGACCGGTCTCGGCTCGTGTCCTGTTCGGTTGGAGATAATTGGAGCGTTTTACTGGAGATCGGAGGAGGCGCGTTGCCAATCGGAGTCATCTGCTTTAATTACGAGCTCCTTTTAAGAGTTTTTTTTTTCCCGAAGTCTGTGTTTTGATTTCATAGAGACATTATCAGCCTTCACTTCAGGAGACTTTTGTGGAAATCTTGATTCGAGATAATTTGTGTTTTCAGGGATGTCATGAGTTGTTTGGTCAGAACAGTGTCTCTTTCTTTCGCTTATATCCCCTCGCTGCTTTTCCCTACTTTCTTTCTTTTTTTTCCCCCTCTAATTCTCTCTCTTTATCAGTCCGCTCTCTTTTTTTCTCTCCCACTTTTCTCTTTTTCTTTCCCAGTCCAATCTTGTCCAATCTCTCCCTCTCTGCAGCATTTTCTCTCTTTCTCTCCCTTCGCTTCCTTCTCTCTTTTTCTTAGTCTCTCTCACTGTCTTTCTTCTTAAATTCATTGTTATGGTGCAGCAACAGCTAAAAAAAACTATAGAGAACTACAAAGACCATGATCCTTTGCTCCGTTTCAGTCCAATCTACCTGATGAAATAACGAAATAAACATGTTTACATCTTAATTATTTGGATTATGATGAGGGAATAGTAGAATATTCACAATTTTGTTAGTCTCTGTGAAATATCTGAATAAATATCGTACCGTGAAATGCAAATCGTGAAGGTATCGTATCGAGAGATTTGGATATCGTTGACTTACTTTGACTATTGACTTACATTTGGTTTGAAAATGTTTTAACCCGCTCTACTCGATCCTGGTGTTTTTATTTCGCCGTTTTGTCTGTAAATAAATACGTTTTCCTAATATGAAACTCGACTCAAATTTTGTTCCTATGACTGCAGGCCTCGATGAGCTTCATTTGACTGGAGCTGAACGCCGTGGGCGACGTCACGTTCACTTTTCCCGCTTCTTTACTTACGACAACTTACAAAAATTACACGGATTTCCTTGTGAATTTGAATCTACAAATGAAAACCCAACAACTTTCTCAACCATAACACGACGCCGTTTTTCTCTCCTCTCCTTCCTCCCCCTTCCTTCTCTCTCCTCTCTCTCTCTCTCTTCTCTCCTCCTTCTCTCTTCTCTCCTTCTACTCACACTCTCCTCCTTCTCTTTCCTTCTCTTTATTCACACTTTTTTCTCTCCTCCTTCTCTCTCCTCTCTCTTTTCTTCTCCTTCTCTCTCCCTCTCTCTCTTCTCTCTCTTCTCCTTTCTCACACTTTTTTTCTCTCCTCTCTTCTCTTCCCTCTCTCTTTTCTTCTCCTTCTCTCTCCCTCTCTCTTTTCTCTCTCCTTCTCTCTCCTTCTCTCTTTATTCACACTCTCTCTCTCCTCCTTCTCTTTCCCTCTCTTTTCTTCTCCTTCTCTCTCCCTCTCTCTTTTCTCCTCCTTCTCTCTCCCTCTCCTTTATTCACACTTTTTTCTCTCCTCCTTCTCTCTCCCTCTCTCTTTTCTTCTCCTTCTCTCTCCTTCTCTCTTTACTCACTCTCTCTTCTCTCCTCCTTCTCTCTCCCCCTCTCTTTTCTTCTCCTTCTCTCTCTCCCTCTCTTTATTCACACTTTTTCTCTCCTCTCCTTCTCTCTCCCTCTCTTTACTCTCTCTTCTCTCTCTCTTCTCTCTCCTCTCTTCTCTCTCTCTCTCTCTCTCTCCTCTCTCTCTCTCTTCTCTCTTCTCTCTCTCCTCTCTCTCCCTCTCTTCTCTCCTCCTTCTCTCTCCCTCTCTCTTTACTCACTCTCTCTTCTCTCCTCCTTCTCTCTCCTCTCTTTATTCACACTTTTTTTCTCTCTCTCCTTCTCTCTCTCTCTCTCTCTCTTCTCTCTCTCTCTCTCTCTCTCTCTCTCTCTCTCTCTCTCTCTCTCTCTCTTCTCTCTCTCTCTCTCTCTCTCTCTCTCTCTCTCTTCTCTCCTCTCTTCTCTCTTCCCTCTCTCTCTCTTCTCTCTCTCTCTCTCTCTCCTCTCTCTCTCTCTTCTCTCTCTCCTCCTCTCTCTCTCTCTCTCTCTCTCTCTCTCTCTCTCTCTCTCTCTCTCTCTCTCTCTCTCTCTCTCTCTCCTCTCTCTCTTCTCTCTCTCTCTCTCTCTCTCTCTCTCTTCTCTCTCTCTCTCTCTCTCTCTCTCTCTCTCTCTCTCTCTCTCTCTCTCTCTCTCTCTCTCTCTCTCTCTCTCTCTCCGTCTCTCTGTGTGAATCGTTTCTCCGAGCCGCTTCAGTCTGATTAAGAACACGAGACTGGACTTGGACTTGGACTTGGACTTGGACGTCGTCTCCGCGCTCAGATTCTGTGTCAATAAGTCACAATATCCGACCGCACAGTCGCCGCCAAACAAATAAATAAATCAAATAAAACAAATAAAACAGGAAAAAAAAAACCTTTGTCGTTTAAAAAGCACGGCGTGTTTTCCCTGTGAGCGTCGTCGTGTCTCGGTGTTCTCACGGTTTGTTCTTTTTGACAGTTTACAAACTGTTACACCCAGACTGTTGTCGCTCTGGCTTTACTTCACTTTTATTTCCTTTTCACAGACACAAGTTCATGTTGCAAACTCCATTTTGGCAGCAGCGACACAGAATCTATTGTGTTTTGTGAAATTGCCGCGTTTTGGACTGAAAATTCATCTTGTATCAAATATGAAGTGAAGATTGAAAAGTAAAATGTGATTGTGGATCTTCGTCTGATTCAAGAATATGAAATTAAACACTTCTAAAAATGTTATGACCTGAGTTTCCCGAGTTTGAGTCCCGAGTTTGAGTCCCGAGTTTGAGTCCCGAGTTTGAGTCCCGAGTTTGAGTCTCGAGTTTGAGTCTCGAGTCGAGCTTGAGTCCGAGTTGAGTCGAGTTTGAGTCTCGAGCTTGAGTCCGAGTTTGAGTCTCGAGTTTGAGTCTCGAGCTTGAGTCTCGAGTCTTGAGTCTCGAGTTTGAGTCTCGAGTTTGAGTCTCGAGTTTGAGTCTCGAGCTTGAGTCCGAGTTTGAGTCTCCGAGTTTGAGTCTCGAGTTTGAGTCCCGAGTTTGAGTCTCGAGTTTGAGTCCCGAGTTTGAGTCTCGAGTTTGAGTCTCGAGTCTTTGAGTCTCGAGTTTGAGTCTCGAGCTTGAGTCTCGAGCTTGAGTCTCCGAGTTTGAGTCTCGAGTTTGAGTCTCGAGTTTGAGTCTCGAGTTTGAGTCTCGAGTCTCGAGTTTGAGTCTCGAGTCTTGAGTCTCGAGCTTGAGTCTCGAGTTTGAGTCTCGAGTTTGAGTCTCGAGTCTCGAGTTTGAGTCTCGAGTTTGAGTCTCGAGTTTGAGTCTCGAGCTTGAGTCTCGAGCTTGAGTCTCGAGCTGAGTCTCGAGTTTGAGTCTCGAGTTTGAGTCTGAGTCTCGAGCTTGAGTCTCGAGTCTCGAGCTTGAGTCTCGAGCTTGAGTCTCGAGTTTGAGTCTCGAGCTTGAGTCTCGAGCTTGAGTCTCGAGCTTGAGTCTCGAGCTTGAGTCTCGAGTCTCGAGCTTGAGTCTCGAGCTTGAGTCTCGAGTTTGAGTCTCGAGTTTGAGTCTCGAGTTTGAGTCATGTCTGGTTTAAAGAAAGAGTCTTTTTATTTTTATGGTATCAGAATCAGTTCTCAGCATCGTTAGTATCAGAATCGGGTTTGAAACGTATCGTGACCAGGTCCTTCAGCAGAAGTTCGTGGACCCGGGGCAGGAAGTGTCACATGTTCCCCTTTCCTCCTCTGATATAAATAAATATAAAACACATCGGTGTTTTCAGAGTCGGTTCATCGCCCGCAGTGGTTTTGAAGTGAACTTGGAGCTGGTCTTTGGCTCTTTGAAGACGAGCCGTATTGTCGGGATGATGGATCACACTCTGTGTGTTTCCTGTCAGACGACTTGGCATCGCACGTCTCATTTCACACACTTTCAGTCGCTCCTTTAGACCTGAGCGCAGAGGCGGCCTTTAAGAACAAAACGGTCGGGGCCATTCAAGTCGTGCCAGAAGCGGAGCGCGTGAGGAAGCGTTTCGACGGCGCCCGCACGGACGCGGCCCCGGTCGTTAGGTTTGATCGTCGGCGGCGCTTTTGTTGTTTCCGTGGCGATGTTACACATAAAAAAAGTGACTTCAAAAGGCCTCGGGGTCACAAGTTCAATTTGTATTAACTGGATAAAAGTGGAGAGAGAGAGAAAAAAAGAGAAGGAAGGAAGAGAGAAAGAGAGACAGTAAGGAGAAAGAAAGAAGAGAGAGGAGAGAAAAGAGATGGAAGGGAGAGGGGGGAGTGGAGAGAGAGAAAAAGAAAGACAGTAGGGAGAAATAAAGGAAAGAGAGGAGAGAGAGAGAGAATAGAGAGAGTGAAAGAGAGAAATAAAGGAGAGAGGAGAGTGGGAAAGAGAGAAGAGAGATTCAAAAGGGAGAAATAAAAGCGAGTAGAGGAGAGGGAAAGAGAGAGACAGGAGAGAGGAGAAGAGAGAGGAATAAGAAAGAAGGGAGGAATAAAACGAAAAAGGAAAGGGGAGAGGAGAGAGAGAAGAGTGATACGAAAGGGAGAAATGAAAGAGGAAAGGAGATAGAATGGTGAGAGAAAAAGAAGGGAGGAATAAAAGAGAGTAAGCAGAGTGAAATAAATGAGAGAGAATAGAGAGAGTAAAAGAGAGAGAAATAAAGGAGAGGGGGAAAGAGAAAGAGGGGATAGATTGGGGAGAGAGAGAGAGAAAGAAGGGAGGAATGAAAGAGGGAAAATAGAAAGAAAGAGTGAAATAAAGGAAAAAGAAGAGAGGGAAAGAGAGGAGAGATACAAAGGGGAGAAATAAAAGAGAGAGGGAAGGAGAGAGAGAGAGAGAGAGAGAAGGTAGGAATAAAAGAAAGGGGAGAGAGAGAGAGAGACACAAGGTAGAAATAAATGAGAGAGGAAAGAGGGAAATGGAAGAGAGAGGAGAGGATAGATACAAAAGGGAGAAATAAGAGAGAAAGAAGTAGAGGGAGGGAGGAGAGAAAAAAGGGAGGAATAAAAGAGGGAAAAAGAGAGAAAGTGGAGTGAAATCAAAGGAACGAGGAGGAGAGAAGAGGAGAGATATAAAAGGGTAAATAAAAAGAGAGAGGGAAGAAGAGAGAGAGGGAGGTAGAATGGAGAAAGAGAAAAAGGTGAAAGAAGGGAGGAATGAAAAGGGAAAAAGAGGAGAGCGAAATAAAGGAAAGAGAGGAGAGAGGGGGAAAGAGAAAAGAGGAGAGATACAAAAGGGAGAACAAAAAGAGCGGGACGGAGAGAGAGAGGGGGAGATGGAATGGAGAGAGAGAAAGAAAGGATGAATAAAAGAGAGGGGAAGAGAGAGAAATAAAGGACAGAAGAGATTTTGGAAAGAGAAGAGATACAAAAGGGAGAAATAAATGAGAGAGAAAGAGAGGGGTGAGATAAAGGAGAAAGAAAAATAAAGGAGAGAGAGAGAGACAGACAGAAGGGAGAAATAAAGGAGTGAGGGAGAGAGAAGGGAAAGAGAGAAACCTGAGATAACGGAGAGACAGAGAAGGAAAAGAAAGGGAGAGAGGGAGGAAGAAGCACGAGAGAAAGGATGGAAGGAGGGGAAGGCAAGAGAGATGGAGGAGAGGAAAGAGGAGAGAAAAACTTCAAAAAGAGCAAAAATAGAAAACCAAAGTTCTCGCTTCATGGTCCCTGCAGGAAAATCTGTCCTCTGCGTTTGACCTTAAAGCCGGACTGTGTAACTTTTTGGTCTGGAGTCCATCATCTGCTTGTTTCTATGGAGACGTCGTTGGTCTCTTTGCAACAGTGTGACATCAGCTCTACTTTACATTTATTCAATTACAGGTGGTTTTATAACTCAAAAATACAGAGAAAAACAGGCATTCTGACTGTGAGCGGTGTCGCCTCTCCACAGATCTGACCTGTAGCTTGGTCTGGTTTGGTCTCCATTGAGATTCTCAAAATTGAGTATCTAGTTTGAGTCCTGATTCCCGAGTTTGAGTCACAATTCCCGAGTTTAAGCCTCGAGTTTGAGTCACAATTCCCAGGTCTGAGCCCGAATTTGAGCCTGAGTTTGAGTCTCGAGTTTGAGTCTCGAGTTTGAGTCTCGAGTTTGAGTCTTGTTTCCCGAGTTTGAGTCTCGAGTTTGAGTCTCGAGTTTGAGTTCTCGAGTCCCAATTTCCCAGGTTTAAGCCTGAGTTGCCAAGTTTGAGTCCCAGTTTGAGACTTTGAGTCCCGAGTTCCCAAGTTTGAGTCCTGAGTTTGAGTCCTGAGTTTGAGTCCTGAGAGTTTTGAGTCTCTGAGAGTTTGAGTCCTAGAGTCTTGAGTTTGAGTCTGAGTTTGAGTCCTTGAGTCTGAGTTTGAGTCTGAGTTTGAGTCCTCGAGTCTCGAGTTTGAGTCTTTTGAGTCTCGAGTCCCGAGTTTGAGTTCCCAGGTTTGAGTCCCAAGTTCCCAAGTTTGAGTCTCGAATCCTGAGTCTCGAGTCCTCGAGTCCTGAGTCCTGAGTCCTCGAGTCCTGAGTCTCGAGAGTCCTGAGTCTCGAGTCTGAGTCTCGAGTCCTAAGTCTCGAGTCCTGAGTCTCGAGTCCTAAGTCTCGAGTCCTGAGTCTCGAGTTCCGAATCCCTTAGTCTGAGTCCCGAGTCTGAGTTTAATGCCACACTGTGAAACATTCCAGACAAAGTGATAACATCAGCAAATAAATCCCAACTTTTATCACATTTAAGGTTCACAGGTCGGATCTGTGGAGAGGCGAGTCCACCCACAGTAAACATTCACTGTATTTTGCACAATAAAAACTGTTGGAATATCACACTGTAGGACATTTCAGCGAAGGCGAGCACATCTCCACGGAGACCAGAACACCAGAAAAGTCCCGTAATGCGTCTTTAAGCTAAATAAACCCGTGAGCCGCGCGACCGGGAGCCTTTCAAACCCGCGAAGGTGTGAACCAACCGCCCGGCGCTTAATGTGATTATGACATACTTTGCGCCGTCACTAGTGTCATCAGTCAAGACTCGACACGTCCGATCTGAACGCAGGAGCCCGGCGCTTTGTCATCCGGCCTCTTTAATGAACTCTTGCGGCTCAGTCACTCAGAAAGGCTCCGGGCTCCGGGCTCCGGGCTCGTCGGCAGCCAAACCCGACGTGACCTCAGGACGGAGACAAACGAGCCGCTGCTTTTGTGGAGAACGTCGGTAACCCGGTTTATTTATCCGGCGCGTTACGAAGAACAAAAGCCGGTGTGTTTTAAAGCCGGAGTTTAAACGTGTAAGATGAAACTTTCTGAAAGATTCGCCACCTGCTTGTCTCCGCAGAGATTAGTTATGTGCCCGGAATGTCCCGTAGTGTGGCATTTTAACTGATGTCATTATTGAATTTGGGATTTCAAGTGCAGTGTTGGGAAGGTGACTTTTAAAATGTTTTCCCCTACAGATTACAGATTACATCACACCAAAATGTAGTTTGTAACGGAATCCATTAAGTTACTTAAAGTGAGTGATGTAATCTGAATACTTTGGATTACTTGATTTGCTGAAGAGAAGCAAAGACGAGGAAATCGTAACGTAAGATGTTTTGTCTGATAAAAGAAAATAAAAAACCCAGACTTGACTTGACCAAATTAAAAATATTATTGATAGAAGACGAGGAGACACGTTCTGAGCAGCATGGTCCTGTTAAATCCTGTTTTAGACCTGGTTTAGACCTGGTTTAGACCTGGGTTTGGACCTGGTTTAGACCTGGTTTAGACCTGGTTCAGACCTGGTTTAGTCCTGGTTCAGACCTGGTTTAGTCCTGGTTCAGACCTGGTTTTAGACCTGGTTTAGACCTGGGTTTGGACCTGGGTTTGGACCTGGGTTTTGGACCTGGGGTTTGGACCTGGTTTAGACCTGGTTTGGACCTGGTTTGGACCTGGTTTGGACCTGGTTTGGACCTGGTTTTAGACCTGGTTTAGACCTGGTATAGACCTTGGTTTGGACCTTGGTTTGGACCTGGTTTGGACCTGGGTTTGGACCTGGTTTAGACCTTGGTTTAGACCTTGGTTTAGACCTTGGTTTAGACCTTGTTCGGACCTGGGTTTGGACCTGGTTTAGACCTGGTTTAGACCTGGTTTGGACCTGGTTTAGACCTGGTTTAGACCTGGTTTTAGACCTGGTTTGGACCTGGTTTGGACCTGGGTTTGGACCTGGTTTTAGACCTGGTTTAGACCTGGTTTAGACCTTGGTTTAGACCTTGGTTTTTCGGACCTGGGTTTAGACCTGGTTTAAGACCTGGGTTTAGACCTGGGTTTTGGACCTGGGTTTGGACCTGGGTTTGGACCTGGGACCTGGGTTTGGACCTGGTTTAGACCTGGTTTGGACCTGGTTTGGACCTGGTTTGGACCTGGTTTGGACCTGGTTTAGACCTGGGTTTTAGACCCTGGTTTAGACCTGGGTTTAGACCTTGGTTTAGACCTGGTTTAGACCTGGTTTAGACCTGGGTTTAGACCTGGTCTAAACGTCTTATGTGAAGATATCAGAGTCTTTGCTTCTCTACAGAAAATCAAATAATCCAAAGTATTCAGATTACATTACTCACTTTAATTAACTTAATGGATTCCGTTACAAACTACATGTTGGGGAATGTAATCTGTAATCTGTAGGGGATTACATTTTAAAAGTCACCTTCCCAACACTGCGTATCGGTAACTTCTTAACAATACCCAGCCCTAATTAGGAAGTGCACGTTATTTGAGATTGACGTGGGTTTTTTCATGGCCAGTGCTGATACTGTTTATTTAGAATCCAGAGAAATGGAGGGTCACATTTGGGTCGATGTGTAAGGCCGATTTTGATCATTTTCTCCGCATACTAAAGGCCGTCACACACTACAGGAGAATTTGCCCGATTTTTGCTCTGATTTTTTTTCTCCCTGAATTCCAGGAGGCGTGACCCGACTTTGTGTCTTCATGTGCGATTTTGAAGCCACCGCTCCTAATGTGTGTGGGGTATCAGTGTCAGATCGTAAAACACCAAACATCAGCAACGCTACGGTAACGGCCAAAAAAAACAGAGCGTCGGGGGGCAGACGGAGTGACGGACACAGAGACGCAAGATACAAACTCGGGATATAGCGAAAATAATAAGACTTTACTCCTCACCTCTCGTAAAGTGGTAAACTTAAAGAAATAATGACATCCAGTCCACAAAACGGCGCTATTACTCCAGTTTAAGGTGTTGTTTAAAAGTAAAAAGGCAGGAGTAGTTCCCCACGTGTCTGTTTACGTTCACACAGCGTACGGATCGAGGTGAAGCTCTGTCAAAACAGAAGAAGCTACGCGGATGAGTAACAAAACACATTCACTCTAAAAAAAAAAAAATAAATCGCAATGGACATACAGTGATGTTTGAAATGTTTTTTTTGTTTGTTTGAATGATTTGAGGCGTCACACATCTCATCCAAGCCTTTAAGTCAGGGGTGTCAAACTCATTTTGGTCCGGGGGCCGTATCCAACCTACTTTGATCCCAAAAGGGGCCGGATCAGAAAACTCATGACAAATAAACCCCAAAAATAACAATAAGTTCAAATATTTGTGTAGAGAAACACAAATCTATTACAGAAATCTCTTTTAATTTATGAACTCTTTCTTTTGCAATATATTGTAATATCATAAAAAACCTGAAACTTTAAGAAAAATTCAATTTCAACACAAAGTTTAAACATGAACTTGTGTGTAAATAGGAATAAATCGATTTTTTATTGTAAAATCCTGCACTCGGCTCCACTTTTCTCATTTTTGACATTTTTCTGATGAGGGTGTCACGGTCAACAGACAAAACGATCGTCCTTTAAGAGCGTTTGGAAAGAGACAAGTCTTCATTTGTGCTGCTCTGGTGGGAGGGGCCACGTACAGAGACTCTGGAGACGCTGATATGATAAACACTGCAGAAAATTACAAATATTTTAATAGAAAATATTAAAATATTTTAGTAGAAAATCAGCCTGAGGGCCAGATTAAAGGTCTTGGAGGGCCGCATCTGGCCCCCGGGCCGTATGTTTGACACCTGCGCTTTAAGTGAACAATTTCAGTGCAAAAGAATACATTTTCTGAATATTCATGGTATAAAAATGTAATCAAATGTATTTCTGATGACAGTGACTAATTACTTGTTTTCTTTCTTTTTTCTCTCCTCTCTTGCTGTGGCCTGACTGACAACAATTCTTCACCACTTCCTCCTAAAAGGTAAGAAACTGTTATTTTAATGCCATTTTTGTTGTGCCTTGACTAAAAATAATGACTCGGCCTGATATTTTCCTGTAATTTTCAACCACAGACTCTCAAAATAGAAATACTTTTTTTTGTTTGTTTTGTTTTGGACTCACTCGTAAATGTGAATACTTGTCCCTGCATCATTTTGGCGTTTCTCTCTAGTTTGATATTGTGTTTTTACCTTGTTGTACTTTGCAGAGGTGGGTAGTAGTACTTGAGTAATATGTGGGTAGTGACTTTAAAATAAACTTTTCAGACACTGTACTTTTACTCCGGGTTCCCACGGTCATGGAAATCCTGGAAATATCATGGATGAATGTCATTTTTTGTCATTAACCGTCTTAGGCTCAAATTAAGTTTTAGTAACAGGAAAAATCTGATATTTGGGGAAAATGATCATATGTGGTACTAATATACAATCCTGACTTTTTTTTGAAAATGATATGAACTGGCGACGGGCATGATTAGTCAATTAATCGATAATTGATCATTAAGAATTTCATCGATTACGTAAATTTTAATCGACAAACCGAATGTAGGTTGCTGTGCGTAACGTGACCAAACAGGTGTGTACATGTGTCTCTCTGCACTCAGAGGGAGCGAGACACAAACAGTCAGTCAGTCTGTAATGTACCGAAGCACAAATGTGTATTTAACGATGACTTTGTACAAGAAATTCCACACTTTCCGTTGTGTTCGGGACAAGTGTGAGTCCATGTGCACAGTGTACAAAGCAGCAAATATGTTTCTGTGTCCAGTGGGAAAAGGTTTTACCAGGTGAGAGTCGCTCAATGTCGATGACGAGGCCCCACCTCCCTCCCCCCGTACGCTGTCCTGGTTTTGACAAACGCAAATCTGGTCACACTAACCTGTATTCCACTGAATCATGTCTTTTAATCCGACAGAAATTGACCGCATCAGCGACACAAGAGCTGTAGTTTTATCTTCGCTGAGTTTATGCAAATTAGCGATGCGGTTTTAAGTTTTGTTTCTGTGAGAGTTGTGCAAAACTGAATTAAACACATTATAATGTCAAACGGGCTGATGTGGCTCTAGAGTCGTTACGGTTTATTTGTCGTAAAGTTGAATTTATTTATGCAGATTAGTAGTGCAGATAGTAATAATAATGATGATCATTTTAATATAAAAACTTTAATGATTAATCGTTAATTCTCTCGACGATCGATTAAGAAAATTTCATCGAATGCCCATCCCTAATATGAACGCTAACTTTATGTGTAAACCACTTTTCATAACAGTGAAAACATAAAGCAGAGTGTAACAGCTTTACAGTGGCAGAACAACATCACTTTTTCATGTGGTGCTCCAAGAAACAATTTTTATCCTTCGTAAAAAAACAAAAGTACTTTACACTTCTGACAGGCCGTTTGTGTGTAGTCGTTCTTGCACAGTTTGCATCGTCCACGTTTATCAGCATGGATTTGAAAAAAGGCTCCCGAGTAAAAAAAAGCTCATAAAATATGGATTTGGAGTAAGTAGGTATTTGGCATGTAGCTGTTGCAAATCTACAACACCTGCCTGGAGAGGGTTAAACAAAAGGCACAGACGTTCAGAAATAAGTTATTAAGTTAGGCTATTATGATTAACAGAACGCTGTAGTTGTGTGAAAGAGACAGTAAAATGCCATTACTTTTCCTGGCCTGGAAAATGCTGTTTTTAATTACCATGACTTTCCCAGGATTTCCATGACCATGAACCCTGATTCTGCTGTTGTTCTTGTACTTTTCCATTGCAACACTCCACTGTGGGACACATTAAGGTTCTGTTAACCATAAACGACCATAAACAAAAAAACAAAAAAAAAAAAAAAGAAACTGTTAATATGAGAACTAAGAAAAAAGTGATTGTTTTGGGTCAGATCTCAGGAGGATGTGGAACAGTCTGAATGATGAGTTTAAAAAGCCTTTAAAAAAAGAGAATAACGCATATTGTTTTGAAAGATATAGAGCTCTGGAAAGAATGAATTATGCTTTAAATTTTGTTTGTTTTAATTTATATTTTGTCTCATATATACACAGTAAGTCGTAAGTGAAATTCTTTCTTGGGATTCTGTCGTTGTTTAATAGAGTTTGGCGTCGTAAGTACTTTTTACTACAGTGTAAAACCCTTTCGGTCATGATCCATGAGGTTGTAGTCTTTGTTTTTGTTTTGTTTTTATTTTGTAGTGCTTTGGGACCTGGTGCTACTACAACTACTATGACAACTACTACAACTACTACAACTACTATGAAAACTACTACAACGACTATGACAACTACTATTACAACTATTACAAGTACTACTACAACTACTATTACAACAACTATGACAACTAATACACCTACTACAACTACTATTACAACTGCTATTACAACTACTACAACTACTACTACAACTACTACGACAACTACTATTACAACTACTATTACAACTATTACAAGTACTACTACAACTACTATTACAACAACTATGACAACTAATACACCTACTACAACTACTATTACAACTGCTATTACAACTACTACAACTACTACGACAACTACTATGACAACTACTATTACAACTACTATGACAACTATTACAACTACTACGACAACTACTATTACAACTACTATGACAACTACTATGACAACTACAACTACTATGACAACTACTACAACTACTATGACAACTACTATACAACTACTATTATTACAACTACTATACAATACTATTACTATGACAACTACACCTACTACAACTACTATTACAACTACTACAACTACTACAACTACTACGACAACTACTACGACAACTACTATTACAACTACTATTACAACTATTACAAGTACTACTACAACTACTACGACAACTACTATTACAACTACTACTATGACAACTACTATGACAACTACAACTACTATGACAACTACTACAACTACTATGACAACTACTATGACAACTACTATGACAACTACTACTTACTACAACTACTATGACAACTACTATTACAACTACTACTACAACTACTATGACAACTACTATTACAACTACTATACAACTAACTACTATGACAACTACTATTACAACTATTACAACTACTACAACTACTACAACTACTATTACAACTACTACACTACTACTACACTATATACAACTACTATGACAACTACTATGACACTACTACTACAACTACTAACTACTATGACAACTACTACAACTACTATGACAACTACTATGACAACTACTACAACTACTAACTACTATGACAACTACTACTACTAGACAACTACTACTAACACACTACTATGACAACTACTATTACAAACTATTACTATTACAACTATTACAACTACCAACAACTACTATTACAACTACTATGACAACTACTATTACAACTACTACGACAACTACTACAACTACTATTACAACTACTATTACAACTACTATTACAACTACTACAACTACTATTACAACTACTACTACAACTACTACGACAACTACTATGACAACTACTATGACAACTACTACTGCTACTACTACTACTACTGCTACAACTGCTACAACTACAGCTACTACTAGTACTACTACTACTCTTATCTTAAAGCCACAGTATGTAACTTTTTGCCAAAAACACAAAAATAAGCATTTATTTATTTATTTATTTATTTTTTGCTTGAGTTTATTGCTCCAAAAAATTTATAAAACATGTCCTTATTCTGAGCGAGATTGCCTCTCCACAAACCTGACTCTTTGACGTACTTTTGCTCGTTGCCGTGGAATCAAGGCAGGTGACGTGCTGCTTCTGGAAAAGTGCTTGTCATTGTAGCTTTAAAAGTGCACAGTGTGACTTTTCTGGTGTTTTAAATTGTTAATTACTACGGCAAAGGTCCTACGTTTCACCCCGAACCCCTTGAACACTTCCTGAAAGCCCTTCATCGGTGTTTCTTCTTTCGTTCTTTCTTCCTCCTCTTCCTCCTCTCCTCCTCTTCTTCTCTTCGTGTTGACTTTGCCAGAGGCTCCTGATCTGACGCGTTGCCAGGTCTGTCCCCGTGTGCTGACTTCTTACGGGGACACTGGGCCTGAGCCAGAGATACGCTCCTCTGAATCTTATCTGCGGAGTGGACGCCCCTTCCCCCCCGACTGTCCTTCCGCAGCGGGAGCTCCCCACGGCGGCCCGGTCCTTGGTCTAACCTTGATCGAGATTATAAGAAAAAGCTATCCGCGATCAAATATTAGACTGTTGCCACGGCGATTAACGATTTAAACAGAACGTGATATCTTTTGGATGGGAAAAAAGGACTCAAAATGTCACATAACTCAAATATTGTCTGTATAAACAAATGTAATAAATATATGTTAGGTTACGCTTACACTGAAACGAATCACCGTATCACCGTGTCGGAAACGGTTTGGATCCAGACACGTCGTTTCTGTGTATTTTTGTTTACATTTTACAGAAACAAAACTTAAAACCACATGGCTCATTTGCCTAAACTAAGCGCTCAAAAAAAAAAAACAGCTCGCTCCTTGTGCCCTGACGCGGTGGTTCTTTCTGAATCCGTGTATCATTCGTTCATTCATTTTTCAATATAAAACCAAAAATAAGAAAATGAAAAAACAACAGTTTTCTTCATTATTTGTCTCCAAAACCAAAATGGAAAAATGGATAATGATTTGTTTTTTCAGTTTTCGATTTTGTGTTTAAATGAAAAATGGAAAAAACGGATAACAACCGTTTCCCATTTACGTGACTTCCGTGACTGCGATGCCGGACTTTTGCACAGCATACGGACTGAACCAGGACTGATCCAGGTCTGGGACCAGACCAGGACCCGAGCAGGACCCAAGCGGGACCAAAGCGGGACCAGACCGGAGGCTCATAGTCCTGATAGCTGATGCTCGGTCCTCGCAGAGACTCGGAGTCAAAGCTCGGAGTCCATTCTGGTCTCACTCTGGTCTCGCTCTGGTCTCGGTCTCAGTCCCGCTCTGGTCTCCACTCTGGTCTCAGTCTCAGTCTGGTCCCGGTCTGGTCTCGGTCTCAGTCCCGCTCTGGTCCCACTCTGGTCTCAGTCTCAGTCTGGTCCCGGTCTGGTTTCAGTCCCGCTCTGGTCCTGGTCTGGTCCCGGTGTGGTCCTGGACCTGGATCACTCCTGGTTCAGTCCATATGCTGTGTGAAAGTCCGGCATCGCAGTCACAGAAGTCACTTAAACGGCCATTATCCGTTTTTTCCATTTTTCATTTAAACACAAAATCGAAAACTGAAAAAATGAATCATTATCTGTTTTTTTATTTTGGTTTTGGAGACAAATAATGAAGAAAATCATAGTTTTTTTGGTTTTCTTATTTTTAGCTTTATATTGAAAAACAAGTGAATGAATGATACATGGTTTTTCTGTGACAGAGGGGTGTTCTGCTGATGGTGAGTCTGTTCTGTGTAAGTAGTTCTAGTTGCGCTGTTTCCCGTTTGTCTATGGGTTGTTTAAACTGTTTTCCGCAATAGCGTCACATGAGCAATGTCACGAAATCACCGAATGGGGAAGGAGCAAGTCACAGTGACGTGGTCCAATAAAGACGCAACTAGAGCTCCTATGTCAGAGTATCAGCGTTTTCAGGCGTCCACACAGTGCCAGATCCAGATCGTTCCGTCTTTGGAGCCGTTTTCGAGCGGATTAGTGTGAATGAACACTGCATCCACAACGAAAACCACTCGAATACAAACTAGTGTGGATGGGGCCTAAGAATTTTTAGTAGATAAGGTCTCTTCTTATCCTTAGTACATGATGTCCAAATGTCCAAAACTGTGTCCGGCATGTCAAAAATGAAGGAAAAACCATCCAAAAAACATGATAAAAACATAGCTACACATTATAATGTATGTCATATCTTGGTTGAAATTAAGAACATTTCTCTGTTTTTTAGAATGACAAACTATTATAGGACCGATTAACAATTTATACCAAATATTATATCTTTTGAACATATTGTCTATATAAACAAATGTAATAATAAGAATTTTAGAGGATAAGGTTTCTCCCAATCCTTAGTACATGTTTATAAGATCCTCCAGGCTTTGACTGAAAGAATTCAAAATGTTAAAAACTGGTCAAATATTTAGAAAAAAAATCATTTCAATGATATTTAAAAGAGTAAATCTGTCCAAAAAACATGAAAAGGATAGGATAATGAGATTAAGAAAAGCTCTCCATGGGTTTTAAAATGACTATTATAGGACCGATTAACATTTTAAACAAAATATGATATCGTTTGAATGAGAAAAAGTACTCAAAATGTCACATATCACTCATATTTTGCCTGGATAAACAAATGTAATAAATAAATGTAAGAATTTTAGAAGAATAAGGTTTCTCCCAGTCCTTAGTACATGTTTATAAAATCCTCTGGTCTAAAAGAACCCAAAAATGTTCAAAACTGGACAAAAATTAAGGAAGAACTGATTTCATTTTTATTTAAAAGAGTAAAACCGTCCAAAAAACATGAAAAAAAATAAAAATAAAAATGACACATTATAATTTATGTCATAACTTGGTTGAAAAACTCCATGGTTTTCAGAATGATGAATTATAATAGTGATTAACAATTTGTACAAAATCTTTTGAATGGGAAAAAATACTCACATTGTTTGGATAAACAAATGTAATAAATTAAAGAGTTTTAGATGATGAGTTTTTTTTCTGATCTAAAAGAACCCTAAATGTTCAAAACTGGGGGAAAATTTTGGAAAAAATATTTAATTTTTTATTTAAAAGCGTAAAACCATCCAAAAAACATGAAAAAATATGTACACGTTATTAAAACTTATTATAATCTATTTTGTATTTTAAAATTTGAGTGAATCTGAAAACATGCTTAAAAACGGTTTAAATGACAACTTAAAGGTGCATTGTGTAACTTTTCTGATGCTTGTTTTGCTGCTGGAATGTTCCACAGTACGGCATTAAAGTTTCTATCTTCACGTAGACCAAACCGGACCAAGTGAGAGGTCAGATCTGTGGAGAGGCGACCCCGCTCACAGTCAGAATGTTTGTTTTTCTCTGTGTTTTTGAGCTCTAAAACCACCTGTAATTCAGTAAATGTAAAGTTGAGCTGTTTAATGTCACACTGTGGAACATTCCAGACAGATCAATGACATCTCCATAGCAACGAGAACAAAACATTCACTTTCTATTGTGTAACGTCGTCATTTCGGGACATTTGAAACCACTGTAAATTGCTTCATAGTTTAAAAGTACAGCTCCGTTGGTTAACAGTTGGAGAACGATTTTGTTTACAGTTCAGAACCCGGTCCAACTTCTTAAAAACTCTCTTTTCTTTTCGTTTTCGTGACATTTTGGAACTTTAAGAAATTATCATCAACTCTTTACACAACCGACCCTCAGTCCAACTTGGATCTGGGTTGTAGTTTTTGGAAATTCTCAGCCTTGAGCGCTTTTCTTTGTGTGCAGATGTTCATAGACCCCCAGCTCTCACTTACACTTTGTCCAAAAATATCGAAAATCAGATACTAATCGATACTAAAACTGATATCTAAACTAGATGGACGGGTTTAGAATGATCTTGAGCAGTATCAGAACAAGTAATAAGAGCAAATAGACTAGTACACGCCCACGGACCACAAAGGAACCGACCTGGACCACGGACTTAATGTTGAAAATCACATTCTCTGGTCTAAATAAAGTGTTTTATTTTTATTATTATTATTTTCATCGTGGTATCAGAATCAATACTGAGTACTGAGTCTATTCTTTAGTATCAAAATAGAGTTTGAAATTCTCGTCTGGTGACAACACTAGAACTTTGACCCCTCAAACTCTGGACACAGTGGACTTCATTGTGGTCAGTAGTTCTTGAATAGACATTAATAGTAAATCACAAAGACTGCGAGTTTTTGTAGTATCATAGTTTGTTCCACAAACAATCTGCTGTCTTATTCTGCGTAAAAACTGTCAAGCCTTTGTCAATTCTTCTGGATGTGTTTAAAAATGTGAATTTGGTCATTCCGATATTTTATGTTATTAGGTTCTTTTTTCAGACCAAGAGTTTGTTTCATACCTGACAGTTTCGACTGCTGCCTGCGCTCTTCCTCAGGTCATGTGATGTGGCTGTGACGTGTCTGGTCGGCTGATTTATACAGGTTTTGGTGTTGTCTTCCTACTGCTAGTGAGCAGTCGAAACTGTCAGGTATGAAAACAAACTCTTGGTCTGAAAAAAGAACCTAATAACATATTTGAACAGAATCCTGTTATTAAAGGGTAGCCTGATTCATCAGCTGGTTTCACTTCGTAGAAACCGTCTGACCTTGCAGCATTAGGATTCGTTCGCTCAACAGTAGGCGGAAACCTTTTTTATTTAACCAATCGCTGTTATTTGGTCGTGACGTATGTAATGAGCCAAATCCCACAGGAAGAAGGAAAATAACATCTTTCCCCTTGATAAAATTCACCGAACATTCTTTTTGTTCCTGCTTTAAATCTTCAGGATTCGTTACCAACACAGATTGTCTGTCTTCGTCTACATCCATCTCGACGCTTTGTTTACTGTTGTGCTGTTCCACAAAAGGGACCCAGTCATGGCTCCACAGCTCTACGCTGATTGGCTGGTGTGCGGTCTACAACTTCTGTGGTTCAAACATACGGATCCAGCCCTCCAAGACCTTTAATCTGGCCCTCGGCTGATTTTGTACTAAAATATTTTAATCATATTTTCTATTAAAATATTGGTAATTTTCTGCGGTGTTTATCACAGCAGCGTCTCCAGCGTCTCTGTACGTGGCTCCTCCCACCAGAGCAGCACAAATGAAGACTTGTCTCTTTCCAAACGCTCTTAAAGGACGATCGTTTTGACTGTTGACCGTGACACCCTCATCAGAAAAATGTCCAACATGAGAAAAGTGGACGCCTCCAAGAAAAATTTACTTATTCCTATTTGCATACAAGTTCATGTTAAAACATTGTGTAGAAATTGCATTTTTTCTCATAATATTATAATATTTTGTAAAAGAAAGAGTTCATCAATTAAAAAAGATTTCTGTATTAGATTTGCTTTTCTCTGCACAAATATTTGAACTTATTGCTGTTTTTGGGGTTTATTTGCCATGAGTTTTCTGATCCGGCCCCTTTGAGATCAAAGTAGGTTGGATACAGCCCCCGGACCAAAATGAGTTTGACACTCCTGGTCTAGTGTATTTCAATTCCTGACCTAGTCACTGGAGAGAAATGAAATTGAGTGGAGACACTAGGTGAATTAAAGTGCCCATATTACACTCTTTTTTTGCTGTTTCCTCATCGCAAACAGACCTGGAGTTGTGCTTTGTTTAACTCACAAACTCTGAGAATAAACTCAGCCTAAATATGCAAACTGAAACCACTTGTGATGTCATTTGGTGATTTAATAGAATCATATGGATGATTTCAACCCTGGAATTGCCAATCTCTACTAAATAAAAGAAAAAGGAGCTTTTAACTTCAAAACTACCTCTACTTTAACTGGTTTTAGCTCGATTTTATTCCTTTATTTATTTGTATTCTATTTTATTAACTTATTTATTATATTTAATTGAATTGATTGCTCCATTGTCTGATTTGGTTGTTGGTTGTTGTTGTTTCATGACATCACAAGGCTGAACAGAGCATTTTGAGCTTTTGAGACGTAGACGGACTAAAAATAAACTCAACGTTACTCAAACGTGTGAATGAAACAAAACGCAAATCGAAATCTAACCACAATCTCAAGGTTTGTCAGAAAATTGCTGTTACTCGTCTCTCAAATAAATAGAATATCACGAAAATTTTCTATATTTTGTCAAAACCCAATTATTGCATAGACTTGTGACGCATAACTATAGAATTTTTCGTAATTTTTTATTTTTTTTTTTGAGAAGGATCCACAATCATGAATGCGTCCGCTGTGTCGTTTCCTCCTCAGAAGTTTGACCGTCCGTTCGGCTGCTGTACTCGGACACAGTGGACTTCATTGTGGTCAGTAGTTAATGATTCTACCCCTGCGCTTTTTTTTTTTTTTCTTCTTTTTTTTTGGTTCCGCTGTTGTGTGTTTATAGGAGCAGGAAGCGGTGGCCTCAGAATGGACATAACTTCCAGGTCAGCGAGCGGGAGGTCAGAGGTCTCGGAGGGGTCGGCGCGGCGGTAAATCTGATGACCGGGCAGGTTTTTGATGAGGTGTTGTGCAAACGTACGGACAGACGCTCGCGGCACGTGTGTCTGAACGTGTGTCTGAACGTGTCATCGGGGGTTTGGGGTTTTTGACGTTGGACAGAATAAAATGCAAAAAATGCAAAAGGTCGGCTTCAAAAATGTTTTTAAAAAATTGTGTTTTTTGTTCTGAAAAACGTTAAGATTAAGTTAAGATTAAGGGCGAGTTGTTGTCCAGTTGTAGGGAGTATTATCTTTTACATAATTGTGAGTTGTTGTACATTTGTAGGGAGCATTATCTGTTACATAATGTCGAGTTGTTGTACGGTTGTAGGGAGTATTATCTGTTACATAATTGTGAGTTGCTGTACAGTTGTAGGGAGTATTATCTGTTACATAATGTCGAGTTGTTGTACGGTTGTAGGGAGTATTATCTGTTTCATAATGTCAAGTTGCTGTACAGTTGTAGGGAGTATTATCTGTTACATAAGGCTGAGTTGTTGTACAGTTGTAGGGAGTATTATCTGTTACATAAAGGTGAGCTGTAAAGTTGTAGGGAGTATTATCTGTTACATAAGGGCGAGTTATTGTACAGTTGTAGGGAGTATTATCTGTTACATAATTGTGAGTTGTTGTACATTTGTAGGGAGTATTATCTGTTACATAAGGGCGAGTTATTGTACAGTTGTAGGGAGTATTATCTGCTACATAATGATGAGTTATTGTACAGTTGTAGGGAGTATTATCTGTTACATAAGGCTGAGTTGTTGTACATTTGTAGGGAGTATTATCTGTTTCATAATGTCGAGTTGCTGTACGGTTGTAGGGAGTATTATCTGTTACATAAGGCTGAGTTGTACAGTTGTAGGGAGTATTATCTGTTACATAAGGCTGAGTTGTACAGTTGTAGGGAGTATTATCTGTTACATAAGGGTGAGTTGTTGTACGGTTGTAGGGAGTATTATCTGTTACATAAGGCTGAGTTGTACAGTTGTAGGGAGTATTATCTGTTTCATAATGTCGAGTTGTTGTACAGTTGTAGGGAGTATTATCTGTTACATAAGGCTGAGTTGTACAGTTGTAGGGAGTATTATCTGTTACATAAGGGTGAGTTGTTGTACGGTTGTAGGGAGTATTATCTGTTACATAAGGCTGAGTTGTACAGTTGTAGGGAGTATTATCTGTTACATAAAGGTGAGCTGTAAAGTTGTAGGGAGTATTATCTGTTACATAAGGCTGAGTTGTACAGTTGTAGGGAGTATTATCTGTTACATAAAGGTGAGCTGTAAAGTTGTAGGGAGTATTATCTGTTACATAATTATGAGCTGTACAGGTGTAGGGAGTATTATCTGTTACATAAGGGTGAGTTGTGGTACAGTTGTAGGGAGTATTATCTGTTTCATAATGTCGAGTTGTTGTACGGTTGTAGGGAGTATTATCTGTTACATAAGGGTGAGTTGTGGTACAGTTGTAGGGAGTATTATCTGTTTCATAATGTCGAGTTGCTGTACGGTTGTAGGGAGTATTATCTGTTACATAATGTCGAGTTGCTGTACGGTTGTAGGGAGTATTATCTGTTACATAAGGCTGAGTTGTACAGTTGTAGGGAGTATTATCTGTTACATAAGGCTGTGTTGTACAGTTGTAGGGAGTATTATCTGTTACATAATGTCGAGTTGTTGTACGGTTGTAGGGAGTATTATCTGTTACATAAGGCTGAGTTGTACAATTGTAGGGAGTATTATCTGTTACATAAGGCTGTGTTGTACAGTTGTAGGGAGTATTACAATTGCAAACATAGAGGGGATTACTTGGCTGAAAGAACCCAAAATGTTCAAAACTGGTCAAAAACTGAGGAAAAAATTGATTTCATTTTTATTTAAAAGAAAAAAAAAACATTCAAAAAACATTGCAACCCATTATAATCTATGTCGAACTTTAAATTTTCTGAAAGACATTGGTGAAATTGGTGAAAAGTTTTAACTCAGTCGGTTGTGAAAAGTTCAGTGAATCTTTGAAAATTTGCTTAAAGAAGATTATTTACACCATCTGTTGTTCCAAATGCTTTTCTCCGTGGTTGCTTTGTCTGGAATGTTTCACAGTGTGGCATTAAACCTTTCCATCTTCATGACCAACCAGACCAAGTTAAAGCTCAGATCTGTGGAGAGGCGACTCCGCTCACAGCCAGAATACTCGATTTTCTAGGTATTTTTCAGCTATAAAACCACTTGGAATTGAATAAACATAAGGTAGAGCTGTTTTAAAGTCACACTGTGGAACATTCCAGAGAGAGCGATGACATTTCTATTGAAAAAAGTTACACAGTGCACCTTTTACTCTTTGGGATATGACTTTAAAATAACACTAAAAGCTGATCAGAGCTTTGTAAAATGTCTTAAATTCTCTCACAAAAACGAATCAAAAATAATCCGTGTATCATTCGTTCATTCGTTTTTCAATATAAAACCAAAATAAGAAAATGAAAAAACAACAGTTTTCTTCGTTATTTGTCTCCAAAACCAAAATGAAAAAAGGGTTAACGATTCCTTTTTTCAGTTTTCGATTTTGTGTTTAAATGAAGAATGGAAAAAACGGATAACGGCCGTTTCCCGTTTACGTGACTTCCGTGACTGTGATGCTGGATTTTGCACCGGGTACGGACTGAACCAGGACTGATCCAGGTCCGAGACTAGACCGGGACCAGAGCAGGACCAGGGTGGACTCCGAGCTTTGACTCAGAACCTCCGCGAGGTTCAAGCCTCAGCTTCGAGCTCCGGCCCTGCCGTGGGCTCTGAGCCTCCTGTCTGGTCCCGGTCTGGTCCTGGTCTTGTCTCGGTCTCTGACCCGGTCTGGTCCCAGTCTCAGTAGCGCTCTGGTCCCGGTCTGGTCCCGGACCTGGTCCATTTGAACCAAAAGCTCTTAGTTCGGTTCGTTTTCGTTGGTGTGAAAGCGTCAGTCGGATGCTTTGCACCACCTCGGAACCAGCCGCGGTTCTTGAGCGTGGAGGACCAGAGCAGCTCGTCCGGACCTGGAGTCCACAGAACATTCTCACTTTCCCCACACAGAACCAGTGCGGAGACGATGACACGGAACCGCTCGGACCACTGGTCTCAGTCTCAGTCCCGGTCTCAGTCCCGCTCTGGTCCTGGTCTGGTCCTGGTCTGGTCCTGGTCTGGTTCTGGTCTGGTCCTGGTCTCGGACCTGGATCAGTCCTGGATCAGTCCTGGTTCAGTCCGTATGCGGTGCAAAAGTCCAGCATCGCAGTCACAGAAGTCACATAAACGAGAAACGGCCGTTATCCATTTTTTCCATTCTTCATTTAAACACAAAATCGAAAACTGAAAAAACAAATCCTTATCTGTTTTTTCATTTTGGTTTTGGAGACAAATAATGAAGAAAACAGTTGTTTTTTCATTTTCTTATTTTTGGTTTTATATTGAAAAACGAATGAACGAATGATACACGGATGAAAAATAAATATTGTACAATGAGATCACAAATGTTATCAACATCACAATACTTATCAGAAAAATTGTGAACGGAATCTTAATATTAAAACATAAATCGCTCATCTAAAGTCTTTTGTTTTTCAAAATTGTGCTTCTTTTACCGTTTCAGCTGCTTCTTCACTTGTTTGTTACATTTCTCTCCTGTTTTTCTCATCTCTTCTTCTCTCTCTTTCTCTCTTTGCTAAGCGACGTTGACAGCCGTGACAGATCTGCGTTTTTGGCCCCAGTGCGGCACTTTTGACTCGGGGCCCCACCCCCTCCGCCCAGGGCCCACGTTCCCATAAACACGCCCGGGCCCGGCTGCTGTTCGTGGGCCGAGGTTTTTTTACGAGCGGGGACCCCCTCTCTGTCTGTCTGTCTCTTTCTCTCTCCGGCGAGCAGGAGGAGACCAGCTGGAGGCTCTCGGGACGGTCAACACACTCTAACGCTGAGTGATTGGCGTCTTAAATCAAACCAGAGCGTTTAATTTAAGGGATATTGTGAATTCAGCGAGTTTGGAGACGAAAAGGAGCGTGTTTTGCAGGCGAAAATAAGCCACGATACTAACATTTCACATCGATTTTTGAACTAAAATCAAATCCGATACTGATTTTTGGTCACTTTTTTACACAACACAATGACATTTTAAGAACTAAATAGCAGCGAGCGTCTTTTAATATGATTTTTTCTCTGTTTTTTGGCATTTTCACTGCAAAACAACAGTACAATAATATGGTTTTATGGAGGTGAAGTATGTTATTGTCATTGTCATTGTAAAGAGTTTTAATCAGATTTTTCTCACCCTTAAGAGCTGCTTTTACAGTATATCTGTACTGGGGACAAAGAAGTTGTATTGTCCAAGAACTGCGCTGTTAGCATGCTAGTTGTTGTCAGTATTACCGGTTTGGCCTCTAAAAGTTTTCAGCATTAAATCGTCGTACTTTCTTTTATATTGTGTGTTTATATATTATATTTAAATCTGTGTAATCCAGGTAGGTTCCATATTGCTCCGTGGTAGGTGTGTGCAGAAATATCGAAATATCGTATTGTTTAATGTGATGGTACAGTATCGATATCGTGGGCTGCTGTATCGATATATCACCAAGAGTATTTTTTGGTATATTTTACTAAATTACAGGCCCTCCAAGATCTTTAATCTGGCCCTCGGCTGATTTTCTTCTAAAATATTTAAATTCAAATTTTTTATTAAAATATTGTTAATTTTCTGTGGTGTTTATCACAGCAGCGTCTCCAGCGTCTCTGTACGTGGCCCCTCCCACCAGAGCAGCACAAATGAAGACTTGTCTCTTTCCAAACGCTCTTAAAGGACGATCGTTTTGACTGTTGACCGTGACACCCTCATCAACAAAATGTCAAAAATGAGAAAAGTGGAGCCGAGTGCAGGATTTTCCAAGAAAAATTTACTTATTCCTATTTATACAAGTTCAATGTTTAAAAACTTTGTGTTGAAATTACATTTTTCTTAAAGTTTCAGGTTGTTCATAATATTATAATATTTTGTAAAAGAAAGAGTTCATCAATTAAAAAAGATTTCTGTAATAGATTTGTGTTTCTCTGCACAAATATTTGAACTTATTGTTATTTTTGGGGTTTATTTGTCATGAGTTTTCTGATCCGGCCCCTTTGGGATCAAAGTCGGTTGGATACGGCCCCCGGACCAAAATTAATTTGACACCCCTGGTTTAGAGGAAGGAAACTCGTTTATGCAACACATTTGACATTTTCACAGTTTTGATGATTAAAATGTGCGTGTTTCATGTGAACTTTGCACAAGAAGTGATTTAACAAAGATTTTAGTGTCATGAGTTAGCCCAGGGGTGTCAAACTCAAATTCACAGAGGCCAAAATTTAAAACCCGGGACTAAGTCGTGGGCCAAACTAAATATTTTTTGAAAAATTTGAGCAACATCTGCATGATTTCTCTTCTTTCGAGATATGTAATATTAAACGTTTTTCTTATTAAAATAAATGTTTAATAATAGTTTTGCTTAAACACTGAATCCAGAACAAGCAGAATCTAAAATAATAACAAAATTGTCTCTATAGTCGATCTGTAGTCAGCTCATGCTCAGCTCAAATACACATTTGATATGATCTCACGGGCCAAACATAATTATATCATGGGCCAAATTTGGTCCCTGGGCCTGAGTTTGACATGTCTGAGTTAGCCATTATTTATTTTTATTTTTATTTTATTGTATTTATTTTTAATTTAATTTAATTTTTTATTTTTATTTATATAAAATTTTATTTTTTTTATTTTATATTATATTATATTTATTTTTTTTATTTCATTTCATTTCATTAACCATATCAAATTGATTTTAAATATATCGTATCAAATTGAAAGTGCACTGTATCATAGTATCGTTGCCCGAGTATCGAGGTATGTATCGTATCGGCAACTTCTTAACGATACCCAGCCCTAGTCCATGTGCATCTACTTAGTCTTTGTGCTCTTATACTTGTTCTGAAACAGCTCAAGATCATTCTAAAGCTTCAGGAAACGTTCATTTCTGTCCTATGAATGTGACTTTTTCAGTATCGATACCTGCTCAAAAGACTATCTGGTTTCGATTCTAGTTTTAAGATCGTTTAGTATCTGGTTTTCCACACTTTTAACAACCCTGTTTTGTTATCCAGGCTTTGAAGAATGAGCCAAAGTGCTTTTACCGTATTGTTTTTGACATAACTTCTGATCCCACTCGTCTCGTAAGAGCACCTACTCGACCTCTCCCTCCGCCCTCCGCTTTGTACTCGGGCCCTTTGTCCCCGTGCGGGTTATGGGCCCCCTGACGGCGCCCCCCGTTTGTGCGCTGTCGGTCTGAGTCTCTCTCCCCTGAGCCGGAGCAGGACGTCCCACTCAAAAAAACAAAACAAAACAAAAAAAAAAAAACCTCACGGTCCACTTTAAAGGTCCTACATCACCCAAACTTGACTCTTGTGAGCTTTAAGACATGTTATAATGTTGTTTCCTCATCAAAAACAGACCTGGAGTTGCGTTTTGTTTCATTCACATGTTTGTCTACATCTCCGAAGCTCAAAATACTCCTTTCCACCTTGTGATGTCATCAATTTTACTTTTTATGCAGGGTTTGTGCGTTTAAAAATGTGTGAATGAAACAAAACTCAACTCCAGGTCTGTTTTTGATAAGGAAACAACATTATAACATCGATCAAAAAAGTGTGTATGACTAATTTTGATTTAATTTAGTGGGATAAAACGTGTCGTAAATATAAATTATAGTTTTACGCCAATCAAGAAACAAAAAAAAGTTGAAAAATGTGTTGAAAATTACACAAAATAGAGGCATAGGGAGAGTTTTGTCCAGAAGTTTGTCGCAATATAGGTGTTTACCTCATCAAAAACAGACCTGGAGTTGCATTTTGTTTCATTCACACATGTTTGTCTACATCTCCGAAGCTCAAAATGCTCCGTTCCACCTTGTGATGTCATCAATTTTACTTTTTATGCAGGGTTTGTGTGTGAATGAAACAAAACACAACTCCAGGTCTGTTTTTGATAAGGAAACAACATTATAATATGTAGCAGAAAAGTAATTTTGATTTAATTTAGTGCGTTAAAACTAGTTGTAAATCTAAATTATAGTTTTATACCAAACCAGAAACTATTTGTGGGGAAAAAAAGTTGAAAAATGTGTTGAAAATTACACAAAGTAGAGGCAGAGGGAGAGTTTTGTCCGTAAGTTTGTCGCAATTTTCACACAAGAAACAAATGAAAATTAAGGTTTTACTTTTCTTTTTATCAGTCATTTCATGATTTCTGTGTGAGCCGACGCATTAGTTTTGGAGTTTTGGCCCAGGGTTGCTAGGTAACAGATCCCAAATGCGATGTCATGATTTCAAGCCAGGAAGGTCGAAAATCAAATCCAAAACAAAAGGCTAAATTTGGACAAATGTTTTAAATGTTTCACAAAATCTTAACCATAATATGTATTTAAGGCACAGATTATGAGAGTAACTGAAATATCGTGATCTCGTATCATCAAAAGTCTCAAATATTTTGTACGTGGAGCGGCAACAAAGTAAAATCCCGTTTGTTAAGCGAGAGGTGCAGAAGACAAACTTCTTGTTCTTGTGGTTTTACAGCAACATCACGTCTTGGTCTCTTTGCAGTGGAAGGTGTTTCTTGGTGAACAGTTGGTGCCTTTCGTTTTGGCGTTGACTTTTTTAATTCGTAACCGAGGTTGAGCGAAGGATCGGGGTTTTGCTTTGTTGCCGTTCCACATACAAAATGTTCTCTGCAAACTCGGGAGGATTTAGGCGGTCAAAGGTTTCCTTTTTGGTCCTTCCCGAGAATCAATCAGCTCCAAGGCTTTGGAATAGTCTCCCCGACCACTTGAGAGCCCCACAGTCTACTTCTGTTTTTAAACAAAATCTTAAAATGTATCTTTTTACTAAAGCCTTTTGTTAATTGTATTTTATTTTTGTTTTATCTTATTGGTTCCTGTAATAGTTTTAGCTTGATGCACTGTTTGCTGTTGCACTTTTATTCACAGTTTTTACCTGTAGCACTTGGACATTATTTTATGTCCTGCCCATCGCCTTCACCTTTCACTATTTTTCAATTCCGTTGGGAAGAGAAACAGTTTGAACAGAGGTTTGCAGTCACACACATCTGATTCTCTTTTGCATTTATGGAGTTCGCAAACAAATTTCTCGAGTCGTTTTCCGCTGTTAGGATCCAACAACCACATAATTAACGATGTCTGAATCCCAAAACTAAAATATGACAATATCAGAACCAGAAACAAAAGTGATATGGTTCAAAAGACTTGAAAAGATCGACTTTGTCAATAGGCGAGTTTCATTGTTGACAAAAGCGCGCGTTGCATGCTGGGAATTATTTTGGTCGGCGGCAAGAAACACTAATTCAACATGACGGACGGAGCGAGAAAACACGTAAAGGGTATTGATCCCGGTTATTTATCCACTCTAACGGCAGAGGACCCAAGACCATTTGACCAGAAATTGGTCATAAGCATCGATGGAGCCAAATCACCCTTTTCAACCCCGACAAAAGGTGGAACAAACCAAATTTCTGGTCAGAATCTCCAACTACCTGGACAAATATTCACTTGGGCGATATCCACAATGACTTGGTGGAAACTCCTGGGCCGTTCACAGCAGAAAAGATGAAAACCTCCAAGAGTCTCGATGTGTTGTTGAACTTGTTGGAGTCCACGGTTTGTTAGGATCTTCTACGTTTGCTCTGCGAATGTTTGAAAGCCGTTTAATTCACCGTTAGTGGTTCTTTTCACTCAGAATATGAAAAAAGACATTTTCCTTCTTCCGTGCTTCTATTTGTGCATCCGATAATGCAGCAGGAATTTACCATTATCGGGGAGAAATACGCGAGGTTACGCACTGTGTTTGACGCTACCGTGTTTCTTGCCTCCGACCAAAATATTTCCCAGCAGCAACGCGGGCTTTTAATAACAATGACGTCAGCTGAAACTCGCCTATATCCCACTGGGTAATCAAACACGGCGGCTTGATGCTCACTTTTTCGGAAAATCCTTCCCAGTATGCATTGCGCGACGACCGGAAGTCCGAAATTCTTGATGCGTGTATTAAAACCCGGTTATTATTTGGTATTTTACGGTAGTCTGAGTGCTTTTATACTTGTTCTGACACAGCTCAAAATCATGTCTTATGAATGTGACTTGTAAGTATCTATACCAGTTCATAAGAGTTTGTACGTAGTTTTAATATCAGTTAGTGTCCAGTTTTGAGAAGGAAAGGATTTTAAGAGCGCCTTAAAGTCCGAAAAGTCCGGTGTGTGTATATCTAAGGCACTTTAAAACCCCGTCTCGGCCCGTCTCTCACCCCCGCTCTCCTCCTCGCTCCCCCGTGGACTCGTGTACCGCCTGTTTGGGAGCAGACTCTTTGTGCGCTCATAAATAAGATCAGAGTCACATCCCGCCCGGGCCCCTGCTGCGTCCGGGGCCCTAATACCGCTTGGCAGCCATTATGAACGACCGCCCCTCCCACAGAACAGCAGCCAGACCCTCGGAGGACTGTACGGGGGCGACTGGGGCTGGGGGGGAGGTACAGGGACTCAGAAGTGGGGCTAAACTTTGACACGACTAAACCTGGAATAAACAAGTGTGGGTCAGATATAACAGTTTTAAAGTTTTCATTTGGACCAAGGCGACGCTGAAACTGGAAATGTCCAATTTTGGGCCAGTTTTGACCAATCAAACTCACTTTATCTGTAAATATTCTCTGTTATTTTATCAACATTATTCAACCTTGATTTGGATTTTAAAAAATGTGAGTTTCAAGAAAAAATCATTTATTTAGTTGGCAAATCCAAAAAATTTTGTTGAATACTAAATAATTGTGAGTTGTAGTCGTAGTTTACATGTTCAGTTGATTCTAATGTAATCGTTTTAAATCCTGGTTTAGTCCTTGGTTCAGGCCTTGTTCAGTCCTGGTTTAGTTCTGGTCTAGTCTTGTTTAAGCCCTGGTTCAGTGTTGGTTGAGTTCTGCTTTAATCCCAGTTCAGTCCTGGTTCAGTCTCTGTTTAGTCCCTGTTTAGTCTCGGTTTAGTCATGGTTCAGTTCCGGTTCAGGCTCAGAGACTCGGTTTAGTCTCTATTTAGTCCTGGTTCAGTCCGAGTTTAGTTCCAGTTTTGTCGCTGTTTAGTCCTGGTTCAATTCTGGTTTAATCCCCGTTCAGTCCCTGTTCAGTCTCGCTTCAGTCCCCATTCAGGGTTCATTCAGTCCGCATTTAGTCCTGGTTCAGTCTCCATTCAATCCTGCTTCAGTCCCACTTCAGTCCCCGTTAAGTCCCACTTCAGTCCCACTTCAGTCCCTGTTCAGTCCCTGTTCAGTCCCTTTTTTGTCATGGTTCAGTCCCGCTTCAGTCCCTCTTTAGTACCACTTCAGTCCCACTTCCGTCCCGCTTCAGTCCCGCTTCAGTCCCCGTTTAGTCTCCATTGAGTCCCGCTTCTGGCCCGCTTTAGTCCCACTGCAGTCCCTGTTCTGTCTCACTTTAGTCCCTGTTTAGTCCCGCTTCAGTCTCACTTCAGTCCCTGTTCAGTCCCCGTTAAGTTCCGCTTTAGTCCCTGTTCAGTCTCCGTTCAGTCCCGCTTTAGTCCCACTTCAGTCCCACTTCAGTCTCCGTTGAGTCCCACTTCTGGCCCGCTGCAGTCCGTGTTCAGTCCGTGTTCAGTCCCACTTCAGTCCCCGTTCAGTCTCCATTGAGTCCCGCTTCAGTCCCACTTCAATCCCTGTTCAGTTCCTCTTCAGTCCCCGTTCAGTCTCCGTTCAGTCCCGCTTTAGTCCCTGTTCAGTCCCGCTTCAGTCCTGCTTCAGTCCTAGTTCAGTCCCAGTTCAGTCTCACTTCAGTTTTGCTTTAGTCCCACTTCAATCCCACTTCAGTCCCGCTTTAGTCCCTGTTCAGTCCCACTTTAGTCCCTGTTCAGTCCTGCTTCAGTCTCACTTCAATCTCGTTTCAGTCCCCGTTCAGTCCCGCTTTAGTCCCACTTCAGTCCCACTTCAGTCTCCGTTGAGTCCCACTTCTGGCCCGCTGCAGTCCGTGTTCAGTCCGTGTTCAGTCCCACTTCAGTCCCCGTTCAGTCTCCATGGAGTCCCGCTTCTGGCCCGCTTTAGTCCCCACTGCAGTCCCCGTTCAGTCTCACTTTAGTCCCTGTTTAGTCCCGCTTCAGTCCCACTTCAATCCCTGTTCAGTCCCCGTTCAGTCCCGCTTTAGTCCCTGTTCAGTCCCGCTTCAGTCCTGCTTCAGTCCTTGTTCAGTCCCAGTTCAGTCTCACTTCAGTCTCACTTCAATCTCGTTTCAGTCTCCGTTCAGTCCCACTTTAGTCCTTGTTCAGTCCCACTTCAGTCCCCCTTTAGACCCGCTTCAGTCCCGCCGCAGTCTCGCTTCAGTCCCGATTGAGTCCCGGTTCAGTCCTGTTTTAGTCCTGGTTCCGTCCCGCTTCAGTCCCGCTCATGAAACCGTACATTTCCAGTAGTAAACGAAGCTGGTAAATGAAACTTCGGTACCATTTAAACCTCAAATAAAACACTTGGTCTTTGGATCGGCGCAGCAGACGTGTCATCTGATCTGTTACTACGTCTTACTTCTCCTTCTGGTAATTCACGATTGTAACATATAACTTCACTCCCAGTTTAAACTCCCATAAACCATCGCTGCATTGGATTAACTTCGCAGACTTTTCCATTTGTTTCGAGCTTCTATAAACCGGACTTGAGTTTCCTCCATCTGGTAAAATGTCAGCGCCGCTCAGATGGTGTCTCCCGGAGCAGAGGGGCCATTCATTTTAGTCAAATCAGCTCAAAAGCTTTCAAATTCATTATGATTTGCGCCGGAGCTTTCTTTTTGATGACGGCCGTCGGAGTTCGGGGACTTCGAGTTTGCGCCGTATTCTTTCTGACAGACGAGAATAAAGAAGATGAATGCGCAGACGTGAGGTCACCGCACTGGGGAGAGGAGCGCAACTGTGGTTTGGCTGAACACTGCAAAAAAAAAAAAGAAAAAAAGGAGGAGGCCGTTCGCTGTAACTGTGTCCGTTTGAGTAGTTTTGACTCCGTTATTGAGCTCTTTAGTGCCTATTTTATTTTTTCTTTGGTCTGAACGCTGCAAAAAAGAAATCTGTTACTCATTACTTGATTCATTTGCGTAGTATTGACTGATTTAAAGGTTGTATAGAGGAAACATCTCCTCCTGCCTCCTGACTCTAGAAATCACGCTTGTTTACAGCCGTGCGTGTTCAGAATTACTGTTGAAGTGACCCGTCTAGAAATAATTTAGCGACTGACACATCAGTTTTTAGGCCCTTCGTCTGCTTCAGTCGCGCCGTTACTGGAAGGAATCTCCAAGAATCGCCCCAGTTTGGTTTTGCTCCTTTTCCCCCTCTCTTCGTCTTTCAGCGACCTCAAAAACTGACTTTCTTTTGCGACAAACTGGTCGTGGATTCTCATCCGCAACCGCAACAAACTTTGTGCAAATTGCGTAAAAGCTACAGTTTAAAAAAGCCTCTAAGAACCGCTGAATAAACCATGTAATCCCAGCGCCGATGAGTCAATTACACTAGAAACGTAGGGAGTTTGATTGACAGCCTAACAGCCAATAGAAAATGAGGCAGTCTCGTTTTCTATTGGCTGATGTTTATCTGGCTTCACTACGGCCACAGTTGATGGATTTTCATTCTTTTTTTTTTTGGTCATTATAATTACAAAGCTGCTGTGTTTCTGTTATGGTATTTTAAACTTTCATTGACAGTTTGAAACAAAAAAAAATCCTCCATATAAACTTTAAGTTATTTAGAGCCTGTTTTTCATTTGTTTCTTCTGTATGTTGCAAAAATGAAACCTCTGTTACTAAGGATGTAACAATAACCGAAATATCGTGATATCGTATCGTCAAAGTTCTCACAATATATCGAATTACAAGTCTCTCTGCTTAAATTACCGTATTTTCCGGGCTATAGGGCGCACTCTTAAGCCTTCAGCCCCATCAAAAAACGATGCGCCCCACAATCCAGAGCGAATCCACTCGCGTGTCCCAGTACGACTTCAGTAAACTAGAAAGCCGCACCACCTGAAACTTTAAGAAAAATGCAATTTCAACAAAATGTTGTAACATGAACTTATATGCAAATAGGAATAAGTCATTTTTTGTTTGAAAATTCTGCACTCGGCTCCACTTTTCTCATGTTGGACATTTTGTTGATGAGGGTGTCACGGTCAACAGTCAAAACGATCGTCCTTTAAGAGCGTTTGGAAAGAGACAAGTCTTCATTTGTGCTGCTCTGGTGGGAGGGGCCACGTACAGAGACGCTGGAGACGCTGCTGCGATAAACACCACAGAAAATTAACAAGATTTTAATAGAAATTAAATTAGAAATGAATTAATAGAAATAGAAATCAGTCCTGGTTTAGACTTGGTTTTAGTCCTGGTTTAGACTTGGTTTTAGTCCAGGTTTAGTCCTGGTTTAGACTTGGTTTTAGTCCAGGTTTAGTCCTGGTTTAGACTTTGTTTTAGTCCTGGTTTAGACTTGGGTTTAGTCCAGGTTTAGTCCTGGTTTAGACTTGGTTTTAGTCCTGGTTTAGTCCAGGTTTAGTCCTGGTTTAGACTTGGTTTTAGTCCTGGTTTAGTCCAGGTTTAGTCCTGGTTTAGACTTGGGTTTAGTCCAGGTTTAGTCCTGGTTTAGTCTTGTGTTTTGTACCAATACAGATATTTTAAACTCGAGAACTGCTTATACAATCATTTATTGTTTACTGATTATCAGGAAGTGTGTATGAGCTTCCTAGCTGTTGTTAGCTTTACTGCCAAAACAAAAATCTGCTTTGTTGTCTTATCAGTTGTGAAAAATGCTTCTAAACTTATTGTGGTGAATAATTAAGACGCTCTGATTAAATAAGGAATAACTTTGGACCATTGCAAACTGTTAAATGAACTTGTCATTCTAATCATTTTAAATCCTGGTTTAGTCCTTGGTTCAGTCCCAGTTCAGTCCCAGTTTAGTCCCTGTTTAGTCCTGTTTCAGTCTGGGTTCGGTCCCAGTTCAGACCTGTTTTAGTCCCTGTTTAGTCCTGGTTCAGTTCTGTTCAGTCCCTGGTTTAGTCCCGCTTCAGGCTCAGAGACTCGGTTTAGTCTCTATTTAGTCCTGGTTCAGTCCGAGTTTAGTTCCAGTTTTGTCGCTGTTTAGTCCTGGTTCAATTCTGGTTTAATCCTCGTTCAGTCCCTGTTCGGTCTCGCTTCAGTCCCCATTCAGGGTTCATTCAGTCCACGTTTAGTCCTGGTTCAGTCTCACTTCAGTCCCCGTTAAGTCAACAAACATTTGGTGTCTTATCAGTTGTAAAAAATGCTTCTAAACTCATTGTGGTGAATAATTAGGACGCTCTGAATGCATAAGGAATGATTTTGGACCACTGCAAACTGTTAAATGGACTAGTTTTCGTAAAATGACACAATCCGTACTTCCCGTCTTCAAAAAAAGACCTAAAAACTCATCTGTTCAAAGCTGCTTTTCGTTTTTATCTGGTTCTTCGTTTGTGTTTTGTCTGTTTCGAACTGTTTGAAGCATCATTTTTAAGCGTTTTACAAGTGTTATGTGTTATTATGATCATTATAGTTCTGTTTTTCGAGTTTTTAAGACGGTAAAAATCATGTACAGGTGTAAATATGACTTGAGTGTTACACAACATCGACTCAAATTAAGTGAGTGTTTTAGCGTTGATGTTTTTGCAGTGTGGTGTTTCCCTGAGGCGCGGGGCTGGGGTCTGTCTGAATCACAGGAGCAGAGTTATGGAGGCGAGTTCGGAGCTCGTCTGCTTTACGCTCCTCTGTCCTGTGACTCTGGGGCCACATTAAACACACCGAGAAACAGAAACAGAAACAGAGCTGACGACTACAGGAGGCAGGCTGCAGGCTCCACACCGGGGACCAGACCAAACAGAGTCCAGAACTGTCTTCAACTCTTTTACTCCATATTTCCTCTGACAGTTAGAAGTGAATCCGTGTGTCATTCGTTCATTCGTTTTTCAATATAAAACCAAAAATAAGAAAACGAAAAAACAACAGTTTTCTTCGTTATTTGTCTCCAAAACCAAAATGAAAAAACGGATAACGATTCGTTTTTTCAGTTTTCGATTTTGTGTTTAAATGAAGAATGGAAAAAACGGATAACGGCCGTTTCCCGTTTACGTGACTTCCGTGACTGCGATGCCAAATTTTTGCACCGGGTACAGACTGAATCAGGACTGATCCAAGTCCGAGACCAGAGCGGGATTACATTATTGTATTTTACAATTATTCTTGTGCATATATATTAATGTTTTTATAAATCTATCTCCATTTTATCATTATCTGTTGAGCGTCAGACCTCGAGACCGAGACATGACTGAGACACGACCGAGACTTTTAATAGCCGAGACTTTTAATAGCTGAGACCGAGACGAGAACAAGACGAGGACGAGAACGAGACCGAGACGAGTCCGAGACTGAGACCGAGACGAGTCCGAGACTTTTAAGAGACCGAGACTTTTAATAGCTGAGACCGAGACGAGAATGTGACCGAGACGAGACCGAGACTTTTAATAGCTGAGACTGAAACAAGACTGAGACCAAGGCCGATTGAGACCATCTTTGTAATTTTCAACATTCATTTGTATTTTATATATATTTTGTCACACATACAGTATAGCAATGTTTTTATAGATCTCTCCATTTTATCACTTGTCGAGTGTCAGACCTTGAGACTGAGACGAGACCGAGTCCAAACGTAAACAAGACCGCAAAAAAAAGGTCTGGAGTCTGGTCTCGAGTACCTCTGCCTCCACTCAATTTCATTTCTCTCCAGCGACTAGGTCTGTGTTGGCAACGATTCCCGAGATCGAGGATTTAAAGCCGGAACAAAGAGAATGTTTGGTGAATTTTATCAAGGGGAAAGACGTTATTGTCCTTCTTCCTACGGGATTTGAGAAAGGCTTAATGTACCAGTTAGTCCCGTTAGCGACGCATTACAAACGTCACGACCAAAAAGCAGCGATTGGTTAAATAAAAAAAACACCCACCTACCGTCGCGCGAACGAATCCTAATGCTGCGAGGTCAGACGGTTTCCACAAAGTCAAACCGTCTGATGAATCAGGCTATGAGTATGTGTTATTAAAAGTGAATATTTTTCGTTGGTTGGTCCGTTACCTGCTTTTGTTTCCATGGAGATGTCTTTTCTCTGTCTGGAGCGTTCCACAGTATGACATTAAACAGCTCTACCTAACATTTATAGCTCAAAAATACCTCGAAAAACACACATTCTGACTGTGAGCGGGGTCGCCTCTCCGCAGATCCGGCCTGTATATTCAGCAGCAGGTATAAACCAGCATTCACGATCAAAAAACAATCCCCGTGCCCCTTCTTCTTGTCTGGTGCGGGGGTAGGTTTGGACATGTTTAGTGGCTCTCTGTTGTCTCTCTCTGTTGTCCTGACAGAGGATTTAAAGTGTCCCGTGGAGACTCAAAGTTCTCCTCTGTGGACGCGAGACCAGGTGACGTTATACAGACTACAGCTCCTGGACAGACTCGCTCACGACGGGGGGGCAGAGGATCGAGCTAAAACACGTGAAAGCAATGAAAGGAACAGGCGTGTAACAGAGTGCCAGTGTGGAAATACTAGACAAGCTCTTTCACTGTGGGATACGGCTCTGTCACATCAATGTTAATACGTTTTCGACCAGCAGTTCTTAAACTTTTTCACCGTTTTACCTTCCAAGCGCCGAATCCAAGCGTGTTCACAGCTATTCCAGATGAAGTTCCACAGTCTCTTTTGAGTTTTACATTTGCCACGTTTACATGAGAGCTTTAATTCTGAATCAAAATGTATTTAAAAAGACCATGTAAACACTTCAATGAAAAGGATTATTCAGAATTATGGATGTTTCGATCACATTTTTTTGCCCCAGAGTTCGAGGCCTGTAGTGACAGATAATACCCCTAGACAACAACTCACCCTTATGTAACAGATACTTACAACTGTATCAATGTAACAGATAATACTCCCTACAACTGAAATGAACTAAGAGAACAAAGAATCAGAACAGATAATACTCCCTAGTACAACAACTCACCCTTATGAACAGATAATACTCCCTACAACTGTACAACTCACCCTTATGGATAGAGTACAACAACTCGGTATGTAACAGATAATACTCCTCCAACTGACAACTCTCCTTAATGTAAAGATAATACTCCCTACAACTGTACTACAACTCACCCTTATGTTACAGATAATACTCCCTACAACTGTACAACAACTCACCCTTAAGTTAAGTTAAGTCCTGTTTTAGCCCTGTTTTAGTCCTGGTTCAGTCCTGGTTCAGTTCTAGTTTAGTCCGGTTTTAGTCCTGATTCAGTCCTGGTTTAAGCCTGTTAAGTCCTGGTTCAGTCCTGGTTTAGTTCTGCTTTATCCTGTTTTATCCTGGTTCATCCTGGTTCAAGTTTAGTCCGGTTTTAAATCCTAGTTCAGTCCTGGTTTAAGTCACTGTTACTGTGTTTTAAATTTGAAATCCGACTTCTATAAAATTATGAAATGAACTAAGAGCAAAGAATCAGATCCAGGATGTTTGGGAGGATCAGATTGTGTTATAGTATTTGACTGAACGTGTGAAAAATCAAATGTCCAAAACTTTAATTTTATTCACTTTTCTAACCATGAACCGTCACTGTTGAAAATCTTGACTTTTCACAGTCTGGTCTTGGACTGTGTAACGTAGTAAACTTAATGAACTGGACAAAACAGGAACCAGACCAGAATCAGATCAGACCTGAGACTCGACTCTGCACAATCTACACTTTGTATATTTGATATTATCTGTTTGCCTGTGCATTATATTTGAAACATTTAGACTCGTCTATGAAATCCAAATAATACAAAATCTTACCAAATAAAAACGAGATGACAGAAGCTCCACAGCCTCTGTCCCCAAACCAGCACAACATCCACAAACCCACAGCAGAGCAACACCGCAACATCAGTCCCACCGCTCAACAGACGCTTCATGCCGCTGTGCCCACCCTCCCCGCCAAAAGCTCCAGCTCCGTTGCGCAACATGCAAACAAACGGCATCGGTCGCGCAGGTGTGAACACGGGCCACAGAACCCCAGGTAACCGCGCCCGAGCACGACACGACCCAAAAGTCCCAATCACACACAATCAAAAAGTCCCAATCACACGAACTGGACGTCCCTGAGCAAATCCCACGCCTCAGTTAAAAAACAAACAAACTGTTGTGTCCTGTCCGTTACCTGATCGGACCATAACGGCCGAGTCCGGATCAAGTCCGCAGTCACGTGATCGGACCAATTTCGATCACTGATCAGATCGGGACAACCCTATTAGAGTAAGATCTTAAGACCGAGCCCAAGCCCGACCCGACCCGAAATTCGGGTCGGTCGGGTCTAAAATGTCAATCATTACTTCGGGTCGGGCTCGGCTTCAAATAAATATATGTTTATAAAATGTATGCTAAAATGTGTGGATACTAAACTAAGGAATACTTGTTATAAAATAAATAATATGGATTAAACAGAAGAAGTAATGTAATGTAATTGCTATTTAACTACTAAACAGGATCCGCAGAGCCAGAGCTCTGCGCACGTGAACGCCCCCTCTTAATTTAATAATCTTCCCCTCCGCAAGTCTGCATCTATTTTGACCTGGTATCCCCAATATGGGGAGCAAGAAGTTAAACTAAAGGCAGGAGAACTGAAAAGACAAACACGCACCGTAAGAGTGAGGTGTGGAAAAGCTTCAAATTGATTGTTGAAAATGCTACAGAAACTTGCGTTGGCTTCGCTGAATGTCGTCAATGTGGTGCTTTGCTTTCATACGAGAGCAAAAAGACTGGCACCTCGACGCTGAGCACTGCTCCTCCTCCCGAGTCCTCACAAATAAAATATGACATTTCGGGTTTGCTTCGGGCTCGGGCCTGCAAATCAAGTTAATTGTTGGGCTCGGGCCGGGTCGGGCTGGATTTTTTAGGCCCGATCTCACCTCTAAACCCTATTCAGAATTAAACTTAAATCCGAAGTAAGTGGGTGGTGTATTCTGATTTTAAAGCCGAATTAATTTATTCCTCGATCATGTAAACGTTTATTCTTCTTAAAAATTATTCCGGTTGTTCAGCTCATACTCGTTGGGTCGCCCTTCTCCGACGGACGATCCGGCTCCACCAGTCCTGGCTTCGGACTTTCATCCACGTCTCTTTGGATTTGCGAGCGGGATGCGGGAGTGGGCTGAGGTAGAGCGGCCGTCGACTCAGTTTGTCTTCTTCCTCCCTTCTCCGACACTCTTCCCTTCTCCTCCTCAGCCGACAGACGTAAAGCGTAAAGAGAATTCTCGACTTCGGAAAAAGTTTGGATCGCGTTTGTGTCCGTGGCGTAACGACAAACCGAGATGACAAAAACAGCCGGTAGCAGCTGAAGTGTGTGTTTTCTTCCGGTCGACGTAAATACACTCGTGTCCCTGTCCAATCAGAACTCTTCCCGACTCCCAGACGTTGAGCGGAATTAACTATTTAAATCAGAACAATTAATTCTGAATTAAAAAACCTCATGTAAACGTGGCCAGTGAGTTTATAAACCTTTCACAGTGACATATATTCCTTCTTAATGACCCTGAATAGAGTCATCAATGCGCCGGGAACATCTCAACTTCTCCTGTTCTTTCTCTTTCTCTGCTTTAGCGTAAACGTCGTCTTCGCCCCGTCCTTCCCTGCGGTCAGAGTTGGCGTTCCTCTAGTATTTCTTCGCCTGCTTCGGTGAGGGTCTCTTTGTTTGGGCCCGGACCCCCGCTGGGCCTAGTCAAAGCCCCTGGAGGCAGATGGAGCCTGTGGGAAGTCCAGTGGAAACAATAATGAGCAAAGTCAAAAGGAGCATTACCAAACCCTAATGCGGACGCTTTGTTAAATTATTCAGTGACTTACTCCGCTCCTGCTCGTATAGGGGGTGTGTTTTGTAGCGTTTTGTTCCTATACGGTCGAATGTTGTTAGAGTGAATGTGTCCACGACGAACCATTTCCAAACCATTTCAGATACAACTTTAGTTTCATTTTTTTATTGTTTGAATTTCAAAATGCATCCATAAGCAAATTAAGTTATGTGAATGATCCTGTGCCTGATTTTTACTGTATTTGAGCAAGATTTGCCCCAGTACAGACATGATAAAAGCAGCTCTTGAAGATAAAATAAGTCAGCTGTAGGGCTTAAAGGTTGTATGGAGGATTTTTTTTTTTGTTTCAAATTGTCAATGAAAGATTAAAAAACTGATACAGAGACGCAGCAGCTTTGTAATTATGATGACCAAAAAAAAAAGAACGAAAATCTATAAACTGTGGACGTGTTGAGGCCAGATAAACATCAGCCAATAGAAAACGAGGCTCCCTCATTTTCTATTGGCTGTTAGGTTGTCAATCAAACTCCCTAGTGTAACTGACTCGCATTTCGCACAAAGTTTGTCGCGACGGCGGACGAGAATCTACGACCGGTTCGCCGCAAAAGAAAGTAAAAGAAAGTCCGTTTTTGAGGTCGCTGAAAGAAGAAGAGAAGAGGAAAAGGAGCAAAGCCAAACTGAGGTGATTCTTGGCGATCTCGTCCAGCGATGGCGCGACCGAAGCAGACGAAGCGTCTAAAAACTGACGCGTCGGTCGCTGAATTACTTCTAGACAGGAAACTTCAATTCAGTAATTCTGAATGCGCACAAGGACTGTCGCTGTATTTCTCTTCCCTTAAAAAAATCCTCTATACAACCTTTAAGAAGTTGCCGATACGATACAGATACAGTGCACTTTTCGCTTCGATATATTTCAAATCAATTTGATACTGTTCAATAAATATAATGTCTAAATCAGGCATGTCCAAACTATGACCCATGGGCCAAATGCGGCCCTCAGACAAACTTTTCTTGGCCCTCAGGCTTCAAGGAGAATTGGCCCAAATTACTTAATAAATTTACTTTTTTTTTGTAAATTTTTCCTTGATGAAGCCAATATTTAGTATTTAGTGTGTGGTTTTAAGGATCTTTGCGTAAATAAAGACTGATGGCTCTTTCTAACGTGTTAAACATGCACATATTTCAATTATTCCTTGTATTGAGCATCAGTCTACGGCCCTCGATCTGTCCTCTGCTTCGTCTGTGTTTAGAAATGTGGCCCTTGATGAAAAAAGTTTGGACACCCCTGGTCTAAATCGTGGCTGTGACACTAAAAGTCTTTGTTAAACCACTTTATTGTGCAAACTTCATATGAAACACAAACATTTTAATCATCGAAACAGTGAAAATGTCAAATGTGTCGCATAAAAAAGTTTCCTTCCTCTAAACAAGCAACAAAACTGTAGCTCTGTAACGAAATAATTTAGTAAAACACACCAAAAAATACTCACATAGACCACAATATCAATACTGTATTATCACATTAAACAATACGATATATCGATATTTCAAGCATTTTCATAGCATTTTGATGTCCAGTAATCAGGAAGGGCACGTTAGGCTGCTGGTTGTCACGGTGAAAAGTCGCACTTTAGTTGTTTCCTCTAGTTGTCTCTTTCGTAGTTTACCAAAGTACAGCATCAGTTTCACTTTTCGACGACGAACGACACCAGGTCAAGTCGCAGTTGCAGGTCAGATCTGTGGAGAGGCGACCCCACTCAAAACCAGAAAACCTGTTTTATAGGTATTTTTGAGCTATAAAACCAGAATAAAATGTAAAGTTGAGCTGTTTTTTGTCACACTGTGGAACTTTCCAGACAAAGCAATGACATATCCATAGAAACAAGCAGAAAGGTTGCACAATACACCTTTAATATTCACATAACAATGATCATTTGCAGAAAAAGTTGACTAAAAATGACCCAAATAAAGCATAACTAAGTTTCCAAATTGGCCCGGACTACAAACTGCTTAACCTAATGGAAATGTTGTTGCTTTTTTTGGTCTGGAATGTTTCACAGTATGGCATTAAACCTTTGTATCTTCATGGAGACCAAAGTAGCCCAAGTTACAGGTCAGATCTGTGGAGAGGCGACCCCACTCAAAACCAGAATACCTGTTTTTTTAAGGTATTTTTTGAGCTATAAAACCAGAATAAAATGTAAAGTTGAGCTGTTTTTTGTCACACTGTGGAACTTTCCAGGCCGAGCAATGACATATCCATAGAAACAAGCAGAAAAGTTACACAATGCACCTTTAATATTCGCGTAACAATGATAATTTGCAGGAAAAGCTGACCAAAAACAACCCAAATAATACCTGTTTGTTTGTTTTTTTTGGTATTTTTGAGCTATAAAACCAGAATAAAATGTAAATTTGAGCTGCTTAATGTCACACTACGGAGTTTTCCAGGCCGAGCAATGACATATCCATGGAAACAAGCAGAAATGTTACACAATGCACCTTTAATATTCGCGTAACAATGATAATTTGCAGGAAAAGCTGACCAAAAACAACCCAATAATACCTGTTTTTTTGTGGTATTTTTGAGCTATAAAACCAGAATAAAATGTAAATTTGAGCTGTTTAATTTCACACTGCGGAACTTTCCAGGTTAGCAATGACATATCCATGGAAACGAGCAGAAAAGTTACACAATACACCTTTAATGTTCGCGTAACAATGATAATTTGCAGAAAAAGTTGACCAAAAACAACCCAAATAATACCTGTTTTTTTTTGTGGTATTTTTGAGCTATAAAACCAGAATAAAATGTAAATTTGAGCTGCTTAATGTCACACTACGGAGTTTTCCAGGCAAAGCAATGACATATCCATGGAAACGAGCAGAAAAGTGACACAATACACCTTTAATGTTCGCGTAACAATGATAATTTGCAGGAAAAGATGACCAAAAACAACCCAAATAATACCTGTTTTTTTGTGGTATTTTTGAGCTATAAAACCAGAATAAAATGTAAATTTGAGCTGCTTAATGTCACACTACGGAGTTTTCCAGGCAAAGCAATGACATATCCATGGAAACGAGCAGAAAAGTTACACAATACACCTTTAATATTCACGTAACAATGATAATTTGCAGGAAAAGCTGACCAAAAACAACCCAAATAATACCTGTTTTTTTTTTTTTTTGGTATTTTTGAGCTATAAAACCAGAATAAAATGTAAATTTGAGCTGCTTAATGTCACACTACGGAGTTTTCCAGGCAAAGCAATGACATATCCATGGAAACGAGCAGAAAAGTGACACAATACACCTTTAATATTCGCGTAACAATGATAATTTGCGGGAAAAGCTGACCAAAAACAACCCAAATAATACCTGTTTTTTTTGTGGTATTTTTGAGCTATAAAACCAGAATAAAATGTAAAGTAGAGCTGTTTAATTTCACACTGCGGAACTTTCCAGGCCGAGCAATGACATATCCATGGAAACGAGCAGAAAAGTGACACAATACACCTTTAATATTCACGCAACAATGGTAATTTGCGGGAAAAGCCGACCAGAAACGACCCAAATAAAGCATAACTAAGTATTTTGAAGTGTTGTTTCGATCTCTGGCTTTCCAAATTGGCCCGGGCTACAAACTGCTTAACCCGGCGTCTCCCCTCTCTAATTGGACAAAGCTGTATTAGCATCTGAGTCAAAACGCGCCGTCCAAAAACTCGGCGGCGCGGCGCAGGTGTTCGAGGGCCCTCCACCCGTCGCAGCAGTCGTGGTCGGAGCCGCGGATTAAGCGAACGGGGGAAGAGGGCCTTTTATATCTGCGGCCGGCCCGGGTGCAATTAGGGCCGTTCTAGCGCCACTCCCCCTGCTCTGTGGGGACCGGCGAGGCACATGTCCAGTATCAGAGAGGTCCATCCCGTAACAGAAGCCCCGGGCCCTGCTAGAGCTGCTCAAAAGCCCAATTTGTTTACTCCAGAGGGGGATTATGGGACGGGGAGGGAGGGGGGGCGGGCTGGTTTTTTTGGTGGGTGGTGTTGGATGGTTGGAGAGTTTGGGGCCTCTGCGTTGAAAAGAGGTTTAATTACTGCGACTACTTGAGGAAAAAAAACGGCTTCAAAGGCACAATGAAGAGCCGGGTTTACGGAGGGTCAGCGAACGCGGCGCTGGGTGGCGGATACAGGCTGCGGGACGGACGCTCAGTCGATCATCGCCCCAAACACTCCTCCCATGATTTGATTTGATTTTAATTTATGTAATTTAATTTCAATTTACTTTTTTATTTATTCTGTTTAATACTTATTCATTTTTATTAGTGTCAGTAAGATTAGATTGCAAAAATATTAAAATAGTTTCAATGTTTTGGCAGCTAACATGACGACAGCGAGGATATAAAATGTAAATACAGTGTTTTAGTCCTGGTCTAGTCCTGGTTTAGTCCTGTTCTAGTCCTGGTTTAGTCCTGGTTTAGTCCTGGTTTAGTCCTGGTTTAGTCCTGTTCTAATCCTGGTTTAGTCCTGTTTAGTCCTGGTTCTAGTCCTGGTTTAGTCCTGTTCTAGTCCTGGTTTAGTCCTGGTTTAGTTCTGGTTTAGTCCTGGTTTAGTCCTGGTTTAGTCCTGTTTAGTCCTGTTCTAGTCCTGGTTTAGTCCTGTTCTAGTCCTGGTTCTAGTCCTGTTCTAGTCCTTTAGTCCTGGTTTAGTTCTGGTTTAGTCCTGTTCTTAGTCCTGGTTTTGTCCTGTTCTAGTCCTGGTTTAGTCCTGTTCTAGTCCTGGTTTAGTCCTTGTTTAGTCCTGGTTTAGTCCTGTTCTAGTCCTGGTTTAGTCCTGGTTTTTAGTTCTGTTTAGTCCTGGTTTTAGTCCTGGTTTTGTCCTGTCCTGTTCTAGTCCTTGTTTAGTCCTGGTTTAGTCCTGTTCTAGTCCTGGTTTAGTCCTGGTTCCTGTTTAGTCCTGTTTAGTCCTGTTTCCTGTCCTGGTTTAGTCCTGTTTAGTCCTGGTTTAGTCCTGTTCTAGTCCTGGTTTAGTCCTGTTCTAGTCCTGGTTTAGTCCTGGTTTAGTCCTGTTCTAAAGTCCTCACAAATACGAGTGTGCAAAAATATCAAAATATCGATATACCGTATTGTTTAATGTGATGACACAGTATCGATACTGTGGGCTGCTGTATCGATATATCGGCAAGAGTATTTTTTGGTATATTTTACTAAATTATTTTGTTACAGCTGCAGTTTTGTTGCTCGTTTAGGGAAAAGAAACTTGTTTATGCGACACATTTGACATTATCAACGTATCGAATCGATTTGAAATATATCGTATTGAATCGAAATCGCACCGTATCAAGGTATGTATCGTATCGGCGACTTCTTAACGATACCCAGCCCTAGTCACAAAACAGGAAGACGTTTGGAAAGATGCGACGACGAACTTCCGGCAGGTTCCATTCGCGGTCATAAGTCTGAAAAAAAAATCTAAGAAAAATGAAAAAAATGTCCCAGTTTTCTTCATCTTCTAAGAAAAGTGTCTGCGTGTTTTTCAAGGTTTTTGCAATAAATTCCAGTATCAGAGAGGTTTGTCCCGTATCAGAAGGCCTTGAAGAAAAAAAAAAAATATATCTTCAAAGACACAGTGAAGCGTGGAGTTTACGGAGGGTCAGTGAACGCAGCGCTGTGTGACAGATACAGGAGCAGTCAACCATCCCCCAAAACACTCTCCCATGTGGGGCTTTCCCTCCGGTTTATCACTAACTAAGACTGAGTCCACACACACTCTGGTTTGAGCCGGTTCTAGTCCTGGTTTAGTCCTGTTCTAGTCCTGGTTTAGTCCTGTTCTAGTCCTGGTCCTGGTTTAGTCCTGTTCTAGTCCTGGTTTAGTCCTGTTCTGGGTCCTGTTCTAGTCCTGTGTCCTGTTCTTGTCCTGGTTTAGTCCTGGTTTTAGTCCTGGTTTAGTCCCTGGTTTTGTCCTTGTCCTGTTCCTAGTCCTGGTTTAGTCCTGTTCTAGTCCTGGTTTAGTCCTGTTCTGTTTAGTCCTGGTTTAGTCCTGTTCTAGTCCTGTGTTTAGTCCTTTAGTCCTGTTCTAGTCCTGGTTTAGTCCTGTTTCTGGTGTCCTGGTTTAGTCCTGGTTTAGTCCTGGTTTGGTCCTGTTCTTGTCCTGGTTTAGTCCTGTTCTAGTCCTGGTTTAGTCCTGTTCTAGTCCTGGTTTAGGTCCTGTTCTAGTCCTGGTTTTAGTCCTGTTCCCTGGTTTAGTCCTTTTAGTCCTGTTCTAGTCCTGTTTAGTCCTGTTCTAGTCCTGGTTTAGTCCTGGTTTAGTCCTGGTTTAGTCCTGGTTTAGTCCTGTTCTGTTTTGGTCCTGGTTTGGTCCTGGTTTAGTCCTGTTCTGGTTTAGTCCTGTTCTTAGTCCTGTTCTGTTTAGTCCTGGTTTAGTCCTGTTCAGTCCTGTTTTGTCCTGGTTTAGTCCTGTTGGTCCTGGTTTAGTCCTGTTCTAGTCCTGGTTTGTTGTTCTAGTCCTGGTTTGGTCCTGTTTAGTCCTGGTTCCTGGTTTTTGTCCTGTTCTAGTCCTGTTCTGGTTTAGTCCTGGTTTTAATCCTGTTCTGGTCCTGGTTTGGTCCTGGTTTGGTCCTGTTTCCTAGTCCTGGTTCTGTTCTAGTCCTGGTTTAGTCCTGGTTTGGTCCTGTTCTAGTCCTGGTCTGTTTTGAAGTAGTTTGTGAACAATTAATGAGACTCTTTACACCCACAGAGTTAATGATTAACTTGGCATGAAAATCTCCATCCTCGGTTTTGTGTTTTGTGTTTTGTGTTTTGTGTTTTGTGTTTTGTGTGCAGCAGCCCTAACCCACGCAGACGATTCTAAAAATGTACTAAAGTTAAAATTTAAACTTTGTTGCTTTACATTTAGGTCCAGACTTTGCTGATTAGGATATAGTGAAACCTGTGGTGAATCCTTTTAGCCAAACAATTGCCAACTTTTTGTATCGAATGTTTTTATAGCGTCGGAAAAAAAATATAGAAACATGGCCAATCCTGTTTGTTTCCAAGGAAATATTGTTCTTTTGGCTGTAATCTTCCACAATATGTAATAAAATATGTATATCCAGAAAGTTACAGTTGCCACATTTACATAAGAGATTTAATTCCAAATAAAAATAATTTAATTCTGAATCAAAATGTATTCGTCTTTAAAAAGACGATGTAAACACTTAATTTGGAACGAAAATGATTATTCGGAATCAAACTTAATTCCGAAGTAAGTGCGTGGTTTATTCCTAACTAAGACTGAGTCCACACACGCTCTGGTTTGGTCCTGTTCTAGGCCTGGCCTGGTTTGGTCCTGTTCTAGTCCTGGTTTAGTCCTGTTCTAGTTTTTTCCTGTTCTAGGCCTGGTTTAGTCCTGGTTTGGTCCTGTTCTAGTCCTGTTCTAGGCCTGGTTTAGTCCTGTTCTAGTCCTGGTTTAGTCCTGTTCCTGGTTTAGTCCTGTTCTAGTCCTGGTTTAGTCCTGTTTAGTCTAGTCCTCTGTTCTTGTCCTGGTTTAGTCTTAGTCCTGGTTTAAGTCCTGTTCTAGTCTTGGTCCTTAGTCCTGTTCTAGTCCTTTCTAGGGTTTAGTCCTGTTCTAGTCCTTTCTAGTCCTGTTTAGTCCTGTTCTAGTCTTTTAGTCCTGTTTAGTCCTGTTCTAGTCCTTGGTTTAGTCCTGTTCTAGTCCTGTTCTAGTCCTGTTCTAGGTTTAGTCCTGTTCTAGTCTTGGTTTAGTCCTGTTCTAGTCTTGGTTTAGTCCTGGTTTAATCCCATTCTGGTCCTGTTCAAATCCAGTTTTTAAAGCCAAATTAATTTATTCCTCAATCATGTAAATCAGAGGTGTTCACACTTTTTCAGCATGTGAGCTACTTACAAAATGACCAAGTCATAAAGATCTACCTAATACAAAGCCAAGCAAACTGCACTGAAACACTCTGTGCCCCTTTTTGGACCCTCACCCACAGTTTGAGAACCTCTTCTTTAAGAGAACTTCCTCTGGCACTTTACACAAAACTGTGAAAAAAGTGAAGGAAGATTTTTTAAACCTGTTTTTTAAAGTTCCAAACTGGAGTTTCATTCTTTTCTGGTTTTTGCAGTGATATTTACCAGCCTCTGCACGTTTACCAAACCAAACGCACATCGTGACAAACACAGATGCATTTGTCACTTTTGTTAGACAAACTTCAGCCAAATGTGGCAGTAGGTCTGTTCTGTAGATCCGCTCTATGCTGTAGACCTGCTTTGTGCCAACACTGTAACACAAATTTAGACTTGTTTTTGCTTCACGTTTGGTCTTGCTCTTCTAATCAGCCGCACTGTGGGAGGGGCTTGTGTTCGCTGTACGCAGGAAGGAGCGAGAGCGTGAAAAGGCGAGGGGCGGCGTGCTGACGTGAGGCAGATGGACAGGTAGGATGTTTAGGAAGTTGAACCTGCCCTGTGATGCACGCTGGTACACGAGGGCACACGCTGTCGCAGACGAGCCGTGCATAGGGAGCGTGTGTGTTTGTGATGCGCCGTAGAGTCTCCGCGGGTTTCAAATGAGCGCACAGGCTGCACTGAGACGCCCCACACCGCTACAAGTTTATTACCAACAGCAGCGGCCGTAATGAAATATGATCGCACTTGTTGAGTGTCAGACCTCGAGTGAGAGACAAGACCGAGTCCAAACGTGATCGAGTCCGGGACGAGAACACGGCGATCTACCCACACGACCTTGGCGATCGACTGGTAGATCTCGATCGACGTATTGAGCACCTCTGATGTAAATGTTTATTCTTCTTCTTAAAAATAATTCGGTCGTTCTGACGCGATCCGATCCGGCTCCACCAGTCCTGGTTTCGGACTTTCATCCACGTCTCTTTGGATTTGCGAGCGGGATGTGGGAGTGGGCTGAGGTGGAGCAGCCGCTGACTCAGTTTGTCTTCTTCCTCACTTCTCCGACACTCTTCCCTTCTCCTCCTCAGCCGACAGACTTAAGTATGATGATAGAAAGTTTGGATCGTGTTTGTGTCCGTGGCGAAACGACAAACCGAGATGACAGAAAAGCCGGTAGCAGCAGAAGTGTTTTTTCTTCCGGTCGACGTAAATACGTTGGCGTCTCTGTCCAATCAGAACACTTCCCGACCTCCAGATGTTGAGCGGAATTAAATAAAAACTATTTTTTCCATGTAAACTCGAAGCAGAATGTTTTGATTCCGATTTAAATCAGAACAATTAATTCAAAATTTAAAAACCTGTAAACGTGTCCAGTGTTTTTATGCAGCAATGTTGAGCCCTTTACCATTTTATTAACTTTTATTCACAAATTGATTCATAATATTGTTAAAATCTAACCATATTTACAGTCTTGTCATTTATCCAGGCTGTGAACTGTCACCTTTTGGCCTAATGACCCTTGTTTTTGGATTATGTAAAGATGACTCTGGGTTTTTTGTAGTTTTTTGTTTTTTTTTTCCCTTTAAAACAGTTGTGACATGTTAATCTAACCTGCTGTGTGTGTGTGTGTGTGTGTGTGTGTGTGTGTGTGTGTGTGTGTGTGTGTGTGT